>NC_089804.1:50487021-50493176 GCF_029633855.1 Hoplias malabaricus
ACACACACACACACACACACACACACACACACAGACACACACACACACACTGGCCTATCAAACATAATGCATTTATAATACATTCATTACTGCCGCTTTAATGGCATTAATACGTTTCCCTTGTTTGACCCTTTAGACCATTGAATCCCTGCTTGTCTTGTGCTGTATGTTGGTGGAATGAGGCTGTTTTCACATTTTTTCTAATGATTCTAAATAGGGAACAGCTGCAAATGACCTCAGTGCTTTTTTCGTGTTCATGTTTTAAGTGAAATATAATGAGGACATAGTTATTTTCCTGGTCCTCTTTAGTGCTCTTATTTTATTCGTATTTAGCGCACTATATTTGTTCTTAAAGTAACATTATGTATTGTTTTACCTTAGATTTACAGCTTTAAAATCACTGTGATGCTTCACTGAGCTGTAATGTAGAGAACAGAGCCCCTGTCATTGTTAATCTGGACTGCACTGCAGAAACTGTGAAACCAGACTAAGAATCAGACTAAGATTGTTGTCTCTTGCTCAAATACAGCTTTGAAAATGGTGATAACATTGGGACATTCAGCGCACTGCAGTGGACAGCACTCACAAGAGATCTGTTCATATGTCAATGAGCAGCTAACTAACAAAAGCATGTGTTTGTCAGGGGCGGCACAGTGGGCGCAGCAGGTAGTGTCACAGTCACACAGCTCCAGGGACTTGAGTCCCGAGTCCCGCTCCGGGTGAGAATGGAAAAGTTTGGTGTGTTCTCCCTGTGCCTGCGTGGGTTTCCTCCGGGTGACTGTCTGTGAGGAGTGTGGTGTGTTCTCCCTGTGTCTGCGTGGGTTTCCTCCGTGTGACTGTCTGTGAGGAGTGTGGTGTGTTCTCCCTGTGTTTGCGTGGGTTTCCTCCGGGTGACTGTCTGTGAGGAGTGTGGTGTGTTCTCCCTGTGCCTGCGTGGGTTTCCTCCGGGTGACTGTCTGTGAGGAGTGTGGTGTGTTCTCCCTGTGTTTGCGTGGGTTTCCTCCGGGTGACTGTCTGTGAGGAGTGTGGTGTGTTCTCCCTGTGTCTGCGTGGGTTTCCTCCGGGTGACTGTTCCCCCTCCAGGTGTGTGCCCAGTGATTCAGGGTAGGCTCCAGACCCACCGCGACCCTGAATTGGATAAATGGTATCAGACAATGGATGAATGAATGTATTTGTCAGGCTTCATGAAGCACCAATTTCCCTGTGTCTGGGTTTCCTCCAAGTGCTGTATTCGCTGTTTAAGTCCTTGCCTGAAGTTTTAAGCCTGTGTTGATAAATCCTTGCACTGTCCACGCAGAGTAAAACAAATGGTCAGATTTTCGGGACTGCATGCTCTGTTTTTGCTGTGTATAAATAACGCCCACCTCCTGTTCTAGTGCAACTCTTGGTAAGTGAATATTTTAGCATTAAAATAAATAGGAAATGTATAATATTCCGATGCTGGGCTCATTTTTACACATCCACTGACATTTACAAAGCATGCTGGAGGTTCTGTAAACTGAATGTACTTAACTAAAAGAAAAATTTGACTTCAGAGAAGAGCAATAGGCCTGTAGTGGGCCTTGGAGGGAAGGAGGGTCTGGGCTGGATTGCCTCCTGAAAGAGCAAGTGTGAGAGTATAGAGAGGGAGAGGAGGTGTGAGAATGATAGAGAGGAGACACTGAGAAGACGAGAGGATGTAGGGAGAATGAATGAGAGGGTGGAGAGACTGAAAGCAAGAATGGGAAGAATATATATATATATATATGAGAGAGAGAGAGAGAGAGAGAGAGAGAGAGAGAGAGAGAGAGGTTGAACACTCTGCTCTGTGTGCAGCTGCTGCTGTATATTGAAACTATCAAACAATAAGTGCTCCTCCTCTGAAGACCTGCAATGACACTGGAGTCAGCAACCCCCTTGTCCCAGTGCAATACACACCCCTCTCTCTCTCTCTCTCTCTCTCTCTCTCTCTCTCTCTCTCTCTCTCTCTCTCTCTTTTAAAACACAACTCCACTCCCAGCAGAGCATTCACAAAGACACTGCCTTTATTAAAACCTACTGCAACACCACCGTCCCGAAGGCAGAGCCACAGCAATGACAACACACACACACACACACACACACTCACACACACATTCATTCATATAAAAGATTTAAACATTGTTATTCAATCTAGTGATATATATATATAATGACCAAACATCACTGTAAATATGTTACTAGAGTTTGGAGGAAAATGATGGAAAATGATACATGTTTTGACATCAACAGTTTGTAATTGTGTGATCACACTCACACACACACACACACACTTGCAAAAACCCTAAGGCCGCTAAATGAATTGTGTGGCAATATATATATATGGATCTCTCTCTGTGTGTGTGTGTGTGTGTGTGTGTGTGTGTGTGTTTCTATATGTGTCTGTGTGTACGTGCATACATGAACATCTGAGAACTGGCGCCACAATAATACTTCAGTTTACTGGCAGCACACGGTTCAGTAAGGCTGTGTGTATGTGTGTGTGTGTGTGTATGTGTGTGTGTGTGTGTGTGTGTGTTAGGCTAATGTGGATGCGGTACAGCTGGAGTGTGTGTAGTGTTGGAGGCTCTGTCACCTTGTCTGACGTGTGCAGTGAATAAGTGCTGCTGCTGCTGTGTGTGTGTGTGTGTGTGTGTGTGTGTGTGTGTGTGTGTGTGTGTGTGTGTGTGTGTGTGTGTTTCTAATGCTTTGTGGCACTCATGCTGGAGGGTGTGTTCAGAGGGGAGAGAAGGACAGAAAGAGGTGGAGCTTCAAAACCACACCCACTCAAGTAAATATGCACATAACATATTTAAAATATTTCAAGGATTATTTACAAACCCTGGCAGACCACCAAACTGCCCACAACACACAGACTGTACCCACACTTTCCACTATGAGGAGAAAAGACAGCAGTGTTGGTCTGAAAGGACGTGGTGCTGTCAAGAATCTCCAACAGAGAAAAGGAAATAGACAGCAAAGAAGAGGACGTACAACCAAGAAACTTACTGTGAACAGAATGGAAACTGTGGTAAATGTAAGGGGCCCGAGAGAGTGTACCGCGGCGTCCGGTTTGTCCCACTGTCCCTAACCTTCCCTGAGTGTACGGAGAGAGACCCTGACGTCATAATCCGTCATCTCCGCCCTCCCCTCATCTGTCCACCTGAGCTCTGAGGACACAGCCCACACAGGAGCTGCCAAAGCCAGGCCTGACCAAGGGCACCCCCGCCACCCGCCGGACCCTGAGTTCCAGCCACTCTTCCTGGGGAGGGAGAAAGAGCACCGGGAGGACAGGAGGAAAGACAGAACAGCAGAGTGGAGGAGAAAGGGAGCGGATGAAAAACGGCTCCGGGAGAGAGAGTGAAGGTGATGGAGCGAGAGAGCGCCGGAAAATGGAAACATGTCGATAAGAGAAAAAAAAAAAGCCCAGTGAATGAAATGGAGATGGAGGGAGTTATGATGGATGTGGTTAAAGGGAGGGGAGGGGGCTTCTGCGATGAGAAAGAGGGGGGAGAGAGAGAGAGAGAGAGAGAGAGAGAGGAGCAAAAGGGCAGTTTGGATAGAGACAAAACCCACAGATTGGTGGAGACAGCTGACATTGGGAGAGTCCAGCAGTTTCAGAGCTAAGTGAGAGAACGTGTCCAGTTCTTCAACCAGGTGAAGACTTAGACTTCCCCCTTTCAACCTTCACTTAAACAGACCTTTATTCTCATTATCTCTTTGTAATAATTACGATTCTCCAGATCTTATTTGTTTTCTAATTTTTATTATGGTCAATTCCACCTCTGCAGGTTCAGCTCTATACAGAAGTACAATGGCATGTCACCATATGCAAAGTAGTGAACTAAGGTTCCCACCCCTGACAGCATCCTTCTTGTGCCTTGCTGGTAATGAAGGATAGATACATGCCCACTTACCCTTTTTATCCTGGTTCAACACCTGGTCTCTTCTGGAGGCACTGCCTTGGTACAAGAGAAAAGAGAAACTAGGCAAGCCTAGTTCAGCCAGCCCACCATTAGCCATTTAGCCATGGTCACAGAGGTGTTTCTGGCATTTCAAGAACAGGACATGCCTGAAATACATACCCTTGTCATTGGAAGTTCTGGAGGAGCTTTGTTGTACAGACAATATGGAGGGATACTAAATGTATGTATATGATATGTATGTATTAGTATATAAATACATACTAAACATATGGCATCATACTAAATACTGGATGATCTACCACCAATGAACAGAGAAGACCAAGAAAATGTAGTGATTTTAAGAATTACAATTACTTATTTATTCAGTGTAACAGGTTAAAGCACATGAAGTTTAAGGAGGCTGTGCGCGGCTATATTGATTCTTATAAACACACTAACGCCACAAAATGTCTCCCCACCACTTCCCTTTACAATATTTCCGGCAAAGACACACACTCATGTAAAATAAGATAAGCAGTCCTACTCTCTCTGTGAGGTATAATACGTGTGTAAATGTTGCCAGGTTCTGAGCCGTCCTGCTGAGCTTGTGAACTAAAGCCGAGCCAAGGCTCTAGACAACGCACATGGTGTTGAGACGAACACAGCCCCAGAAACACACACAAACAGAGCATGTTCCTGTCTTATTTCTTATTATTCAGCCACGGTAAGTGCTGTAGAACCTACTGTTCTTTGGTTCCAGCTGGGAACTAATTTTTCTGGTTCACGTCATGTTCATGTCAGTGGAAACGTGCCGAATGGTTCCAAAGTAATTCACGAACTGGAATGTGAAATATGGCTAAACTTACACTTCCTACTCGCGCATGCACATTTCAGCATTAGCAGTCAGTGAGTCAGTAAACGAAGATGCCTCTTTTAGGTCGGTCCTGTTGGTGGTCAGGCAAAATAATGGAAAACAAATGAAAGGAACAAAAATAAATTTAAAAAACCCTTAAGGGCAATGGCCCCTCCCACATCTCTGCATTTTTCAGAGATCACCTCTAGGTAGAATTAGCTGAAGCTAAAGCATGTATCTTTCCTTTACTAAGCTAGCACTCTACAGTTTTTTTTTTTTTTTTGGCAACACAACTCGTCCATGTTTTCTGTACTGTAGCAGGCAAAAGTTTGGTCACATTTCAGGCTATTTTTAATTCAAAATGGGAACTGGGATTTTGAATGTTAGTGCGCTTACCATACGTCAGTGTCTTAAGCTCTGTTCATTTTTGGGAGTTGTTTTATACTCTTACCTCCCCACAAGTACCCATAAAGCATGCCTTTGTATTAAACCTATCCGTGGAAATGAACACACACACCCACACACCCTCTGTTAACTAGGGCCTGTGAGAACACACACCCACACACACCCGACAACAGGAAGCCATTTTAGCTCCTGGGCAACAGTTGCGTGTTGGGTGCCCCGCCCACATTTTCTCCACATTCACTTGGGATCAAAGCAGCGACCTCCAGGTCCCCAGCCGGCTTCCCCTACCTGTTGGCCACGGACACCTCCTAAACAGCAAGTGTGTAGAGAAAGTGTAGTAATTCTCACACACAACTAACAATCTTTGCGTACGACTGTAGACTGTAAATTAGCTGATGGCTCTGACTCTCAGCTTTTCAGGCTCAATGAACCATCGCTTAATTCCACTTTGTGGAAGTTTGTTTCGCCAGGCAAACCCTGCGGGGAGTCAGACATTAGCGTGATTAGCACCTCGTCCACAGCCTCTCGATATCCCAAACTGTTGCCCAAACTGTTTAGTCAGATTGCAGGCTTGGCTGATTTTTTAAAAAAGTGAAAATAAGACAAAACATCCTCTGCGGGGAGTAGAGTGAAATATGGAGTTTTGAGTTAATATGGAGTGCGCAGTTAGTTTATTGGCGGAGTTTAACATGTTGCACAAAATAAAATGGGAAAGATGAAACGGGGCTATTTCTGCACTTGCCAAAACTTTCTTCCAGTTTCTTAAATCCTCAGGTGCGGAATCATGGTGTGTTTTCGCACTAATCATGTGGTAGTTCTCTACATGTAAACAAGATCTGTTCACAAGATCATTTGGTTCAGCTCCAACTAAGTTAGCCTAGTCAGCATAGCAGTTAGCCTATAGCATATAACAGTGTAGGTTTGAGTGGCGAGGCAGAATCTCACTGACTGGAGGACTGGTGGTGGTAATGGGAGATGGTGGCGGTGGGTCGTCA
>NC_089804.1:50524192-50594192 GCF_029633855.1 Hoplias malabaricus
TTCCATTGACTATTTCTGTGACATTGTTTCTCGCTCCTGTGCCTTTCCACGACCAATAAAGCCTAATTAAAACAGCAAAGTTGTGTCAATAAAAGCAGAAGCGTCCTGTAATTACAGCCCGCCTTCCAGGACATCGTAAGCAGGCGGGGCTTTGGGCGCTAACGAAGGGGAATAAATCGATCGCAACAAGACAAAAGCTGGGGCTTTTACGAGGCTCTTCCTCTCGGCCGACACACAAAGGCACTCGTAAACGCGGCGAGGGGAAAGTTTAATGGCGGTCTTAAAGTGTCCAGGCCACTACCTCATTTTAACTGCGTCTCCCCCTACTTGAGAACGGGGTACTGCACTCTTACCCTCATTAGCTCTTTTTTCTCTCGACTTCTTTTTCTCCCTGATGCTCTGACTCTTCTCTCTCTCTCTTTCTCTCTCTCTCTCTCTGTGTCTCATCTCGTCTCCCTCCAGAGGCAAATGAGTGACAGGTTTTCCCTCTTAAACTGTGCCTCGCCCTACACACACACACACACACACACATACACACACAGGCTCAGACAAACACACCGTCGCTCTGAGAGAGCGGCAGCAGTGTGGATTGGCATTCCCCCTGGTGCGTCTGAGTGGCTGATGGCAGGTGGAGTGCAGGGGCTAAATGTCAGCCAAAAAAAGACGTTTAATTCCACAGCTTCAAGATTTCATCCTAAAACTCTCTATTACCGTCCTTCAGCTGCTTACCTTTCCCAGACAGAGCTCCGACGAGCAGGAGGGTCACCCCTTATCATCCAAAGCCTCTAGGCCCAGGGGTCACTCAAGGTCATCTATTTGTCCAGCTGCATAGCCAGTGTAAGACCCTTTCCACAACATAAACAGGCCCTATACACTGCAGTGACATTTGTCCACAAACCTTTGGCCATGTGGTGTATAATAACTGTCATTAAAGAGGGGGTTTGCAATCCTCCTCACACACACAAACACACACACACACACACACACACACACATGCCTGCACACACATACTTAGATACACACACACACACACACACACACACACACACACACACACACAGTCTCTCCTTTCTACATCCCTCCCACTTGTTATAGCTGTCTGTTCATTAAGGCCCCCTCGTGCAGCTGCACCAGGAGGCCCTCTATCCATTAGGCTGCTGTATTTCTCCAGCTGCTCAGGAGAGCTGCTGAATTTTCTTATTCTGTGCTTCTGGGTTAAGACTGGAGAGAGAAAGAGAGAGAGAGAGAGAGAGAGAGAGAGAGAGAGAGAGTGAGAGAGTGAGAGAGATTCCCTCACTGGCTGCTTTGTTTTTTGAGAGCTCTGGAAGGATGCAATGGGCCAGTGGCGGAGCAGAGCAGAGAGGATTGTGGGTGATTAATCTGTGGAAAAGCCGTGTGGGAGTCTTCGGTGATTGACACTGAGGAGGGAGGCTGGATATCCTAATTTAGCTCTGTTAGCCGGCCCTGAAACCAGGCTCCTGTTAGGTGTTGATTTTACTGTCAGTGGAGGGTTATTGATAGAGGTTATTGATGGGATGTTTGACAGTTAGCTGCAGGAGCTGCTGTGTGTGTGTGTGTGTGTGTGTGTGTATATATATATATATACGTACTTAATGGGCATATGAACACATCCCTACTACACTAGCTATTCTGCAAACTCTCATGCATATGTTCTCACAGTGAAAAAAGAGGCATTTTATATATGTATACATAGATCAGATTAAGAATCTTCCTGTTAGGCAGCAGTCTTTCACCTGCACTACCAGGCCCTGAGGCCTCTGCCTATAGCTCCCTCTCCCTCAGCTCCGTGAAGAGACCCTCTGCCCGGTTGCTGTGATTATTTTTATCGTAGGGTAGCCCCCCTCGTGTATTGCCCACTTACTCTTAGGTTGCTGTTTTCATCCATCACCGACCCCTCCTCACGCAGCTCCACCATGAGGCCCTGTACCTCTTAGGCTGCTGTTTTTCCTCCTATCCAGGCCCTCACACTCAGCTCCACCGGGAGGCCCTGTGTCTGTTAGACTGCGTTGTTTCTTCTTCTCTGCCGGGCCCTTTTACTCAGCCCCACCAGGAGACCCTCTGGCTGTTAGGTCGCTATAGTTCTGTATCATAATGCCCTTTGTGCAGCTCCACCAGGAGGCCTCTCTGCCTGTTACACCTGCTATGTCTCTCCCCCACAGTGCCTACTTGTGCAGCTCCACCAGGAGGCCCTTCATCTGTTAGTTGTCTGTTTTCTCCTGCACCGCCAGGCCCTCCCATGCTCTCATGTGGCCTGCCTCAGTGGACCGGTCTACAGACACACTACAGGAAGAGTAATGGACTCAGCCGAGAGTCCACTCTGTCCAGCGCTTAGCGCTCACTCACCTAGTACACTAGTTTACACAAAGCTCAGTCTATGTGTTTGTCCACCTGTGTGTGTGTGTGTGAGAGAGAGTGTGAAATGTGAGACAGTGCTGGACAAGCTGTGCTCCCTGGGCTCCAATTAGCCCTGTGTTGCTTCTGTGCTGCTCCGGTGGGCTGGCTGTGAGGGGGCTATGAGGGGCTGTGATTGGCAGGTGAAAAGGTGCAAAAGACTCTTTGATGCACTTCACCACCCAGAGAGAGCTACAGCTCAACTACAGCTGCACCATATGACCCTCCACCCGGGACCCTTACATAGCACCTATACCTCTCTCTCTTTCTCTCTCCTCTCTCTCTCTCTCTCTCTCTCCTCTCTCTCCCTCTCTCTCTCTGTCTGTCTGTCTCTCTCCCTCTCTCTCTCTGTCTGTCTGTCTCTCTCCTCTCTCTCTCTGTCTGTCTGTCTCTCTCCCTCTCTCTCTCTGTCTGTCTGTCTCTCTCCCTCTCTCTCTCTGTCCCCTTTTTACTTGTTTTAACTGCTTTTTTTTCCACTCATTTTTTCTTTTTCTCTTGCCTTTCTTCTAATTTTCATTCTTTCTTTCTTCTCACTCTTTTTCATTACATTTATTTATTTGCCTTCTTTTTATTTTTGTTTGTTTTGACTTTTCTTTTTCTTTCTCTAAACTTTTTTATTAATTTTTCTCTTTCCTTTTTCTTTCATATTTATTTTTCTTTAGTACTTTCTTTCTTTCTTTTCTTTCTTTCTTTCTTTCTTTGTTCCTTTTTTCCTCAACTTTTTATTCCTTCTCTTGTCTCTTTCTTTCTTGCTCCCTCTTCCTCCTCCTCTGTCTGTTTTAGCTGTTTTTTTTCTTTATTTATTTTTCTCATGACTTTTTTTCTTTTTGCTTTGTCTTTCCTTTTCTCTTTTAGCCATTGTTTCATCTCTCTCTCTCTCTCTCTCTCTCTCTCTCTCTCTCTCTCTCTCTCTCTCTCTCTCTCTCTCTCTCTCTCCTCTCTCTCTCTCTCTCCCTCTCTCTCTCTCTCTGCTGTCTGTTTTCCGGTGTATCTTACCCTGCAGAATTGCATTGTGAATGAATCATAAGGCAGTCGATAGCTGGCTGCATTGGCTGCGTATGGAGAGGCAGGGATCGATGGAGCCAAGGCTGGCAGGATGGAGGGATGGAAGGATGGAGGGATGAAGTGTGGTTGACAGCTGAGGATGAGCGAGTGAAGGCAGTGCCCAGGTGATCTATAAACACCAGGCTGGCACCTGCTCTGATTGGAGGCCTCTTTGTCCTTGCCCCCCCCCCCCCCCCCCCGCCTACACCCTCTCTCTCAGATAACACTGCTGCCCTCTGACATGACATAGTGCAGTTTCTGCAATGCTGGAGCCCAGAGTTGCAGTGACAGAGGCTCTGTCCTCCTACTAGAGCACAGTGATTTTGCTGCTGTAATTCTAAGGTAAAAATACTGCCTAGAGCTCCTTTAATCAGTTTCACTGGCAGTGAGCCAAATGTAAAGGCTTGTGATCCAATTAGTGTGCTTGTAGGTGGAGCTTAATATACAGCTCCGCCTTCTTCTTAGCAGTAGGGAAGTGAGTGTGTGGTCATTGTGACCATACCACGATGGACCAGGTACCAGATGTGCCTGATGGAAAAGCAAAAGAGCAGAGCAGTGGAAAAGTGGCATTAGTGTGTGTTGTGCTGGTACGAGTGGATCAGACACAGCAGTGCTGCAGGAGTTTTTAAACACTGTGGCCATTCACTGTCCACGTTGTTAGACACACCTGCCTCATTGGTCCATCTTGTATATGTAAAGTCAGAGACAGCAGCTCGTCTGTGGACACAGGGCTATGTTGGTGACTATTCTCAGTGTTTGTTAATGGAGTCTCACACTGGTTGCAGGGTTTCAGAGGAGCTGCTATGTGAAATTAGAGAGCGAGCAATTCCCTCACACCCACGTGAGTCTCGACTTTCTCTAGTGAAAGCATGGAGTATCCAAGAAATCAGAAGGCAAACACAGAAGGGGGAAGACGGTGGCGCAAAGCTGAGGAGACGGAGCTCGTTTACAATAATCCCAGCAGCGATCTGAAGCCCAGGCAAGCCAGGGGAGTGCGCTCTGTCACAGCTCCTTAAAATTAGCAAACACTACATACATCCCGAGACGTATCAGCAGAGATACGCCATGCATTTTATAAGAGCAGGAGAAAACATGCTGACATGCTTTGCATTAGGCCTAGTGTAGATATTCACTTTAAAGGAGCCGTAAGTCACCTTTTCCACCCAAAACACTGGTAAACAATATATATTTATTCACTGTGATTTAAAGCTTTTATGAAATAAACAGTCAAATCGTTTTGAATCCTCAGGTTTATGCCACTTTAGGGCCCATAGAGCGGGTCCCCCCATGTGGAGGTGGCCATGTTGAAAATTTTAGAACTGTATCTTTAATACGTCAGGCCACTAGGTGTCAGTGTAATGGATGTTTCAGAACATAGAGGAAATGATTGATTGCTCTTTAAAACCTAGCGTTGTTTTCTGTCTGGCACACTCAGTGCGCACGCTCACACACACCACACACACACACACACACACCACACATGTATATATATAATATTGTTGTGATGTCTGTGAGATGTGTTTGAAAAGAGTGGGTTTAGCTTCCACCGGGAGGTGCTGACTCATGATTGGTGTCTAGCACCCCTAACACACACTCTCTCTCTCTCTCTCTCTCTCTCTCTCTCTCTCTCTCTCTCTCTCTCTCTCTCTCTGTGTGTGTCTTTCTCTCTCTCTCTATGGCAGGATGAGATTGAGTCAAGGGGCAACATCGAGTCCAAAATAGACCAAGATTGTGTCTGTAAATAAATAAATAAATATAAAAGTGTCCTTTAAAGGTACAATAGGTAGCATTTTTACCCTGAAATTACAGCTTCAAAATCACTGTTATACTTCACTGACCTACAACAGAGAGAATCTAACCTCTGTTGTTGCTACTCCATGCTTAGCGCTGCAGAAACTGCACTGTGTAACTTTTTGTGGAGGGTAGGACACCACCCACTACTCCTCACCCACACTTAACGTGACTTGATTTGATTTGATTGGTCCGCTGCTCTTTATGGTCTGAGGGTTGTGTCCTGTAGCTTTAAGCTGTGTTTATCTAATGGGGATCGTTAGCCCCGCCCCCTGATTTTACTACAGTGTCAGGACCTGAAAAATTAATGAAAACAAACGTGTATGTACAGCCACGACCTGCCGAGCCGTGCTCAGAGACCACCCCTGTCATGGTATATATATATACACACACACACACACACGCTTGCCTGCTCTTCAAAAGCTTTAATTAAACCTAGCTAAGAGCAGCCAGAGCGGTTCAGAACCCCGGGCCCTAGCTCTGTAGTGGAAGAATTGATAGAGGAATGGGCCGGGACACACAGTGGCCTGAGCTAGATTTAAAACAGTGGGTTTCTTTGGGTGAAGTCACTGGGCTTGGTCCAGGTCGTCCATTACTCTTTCACTGTCCCAGCTTTGAGCGAGGGGCTGGGTATCACTCGTCCCATCGCTGACACTTGTCAGCCAGAGCCAAGCCTGGCGCTGTTGAGATAAGAACCACCCCCACCCCCCTCCAATACCGCCCCACCCTGGTCTACAAGGGCCAGACGCCACATGTAGCAGCGTTATTTATATTCTTTTAAATTGTCTCTGCTTTTTTCCCCATCGAGATAACCGCGCCGGGAACATCTGTTTTCTGCTGGAAGGGCGTCAGTTCTCAGGCACGCAGTACACACTGAGAGAGATCCAGATAGAGAGAGAGGAGGGAGGGAGAGGGAGATAGAGGGAGTGGGTGAGGAAGACATAGAGGCAGAGGCAGTGAGATAAAGAGACAGACAAGTAGAGAGAGAGAGAGAGGGAGATGGAGGTGTATCTAACTGACCAGTTTGAGGGGTCAGCAGACACTGAGCCTCAGCTCTGTTTCAAACTGACCACAGCATGCCATGCGCTGAATTCAGAATCCATTACATACATTACAGCCTGTGATTGGGGGCTTTGGTGCCAGTCAAAAGTTTGGGCACACCCACTCAGAAGGTTTTACAGTGTTTAAGACCACGGTCCATATCTTTATAAAGGTTATAAATGGTTTCAAATCTCTTTATTAATAGTCATTAATAATTCGTTATAACACGTAAATAGGAAGGGCAACGGTGACCTGTCTTTTGCCAAATAGTGAACCAACATCCATCTACACTGGAGAATACTGACCTTAATTTGTCTACTCCCTCAGTCGACATTAAGCTTGTTGGCTTCAGCACATATTTGTAATAAAGTGAACCATTTAATGAATTATCCCCCAACAGAATGTCTTTTAATATATCAGTGATAATGTGGTGCTTAGATTAACATGTGAAATGATTCAATTCACATTCTCTGACAACTTTCACTATATTCCTTTCTACCTCCGTGTTACAAATGATTATAAATGTATACAGTCTAATTAATAAGCATGTAATAAACCATTTATAAACTTTATAATTGCACTGGTAATTGTAAAGACATTGAATCTATGAGTGAGAAACAAACATGCATAAAGCAAATGAGAATTTGAATATTTAGCGGCCCTTCGCCTTGGTGCCACTTCACACGGTCTTGGCGTTCTTTCAGGCAGCTTCCTGAGGAGCCACCTGGATGTTTTTTTTTTTTTTCATTTTTAATTTATTTGTTTTTTTTTTCTCCAGCAGGACTGGAGAGGGTCCGCATATGCTGGTACGCACTTGTGGCTGCGGATACACACCTTGTTAGTGGGCTTTTAAAATAGAAATACATTCACATACACCCATGAATCCTGTGAGACATAACTTGTATAGACGTGGTGGTGTGTTTAGTGTGTGTCGCGCTGGTACAGGTGGATCTGACACAGCAGTGCTGCTGAGGACTGAAAACACTGTGTCCACTCACTGTCCTCTCTATTAGACGTACCTTGTAGATGTAAAGTCAGAGGCAGTAGCTCAACTGTCACTGCACAGTTTGTGTTGGCTGTCGGCTGGATTTTATTGGATGGTGGACCGTTTTCAGTCCGCAGTGACACTGAGAGCTATAAAAACCCAAGCAACACTGCTGTGTCTGATCCACTGATACCAACACAACACAAACTCCTGAATTTTCTCCTGAATTTTGTAGAACATGGTGAAAGTGGGGCGACACGGTGGTACAGCAGGTAGTGTCGCAGTCACACAGCTCCAGGGGCCAGGGGCCTGGAGGTTGTGGGTTCGATTCCAGCTCCGGGTGACTGTCTGTGAGGAGTTGGTGTGTTCTCCCTGTGTCTGCGTGGGTTTCCTCCGGGTGCTCCGGTTTCCTCCACAGTCCAAAAAAACACACGTTGGTAGGTGGATTGGTGGATCAAAAGTGTCCGTAGGTGTGAGTGTGTGAGCGAATGTTTGTGTATGTGTTGCCCTGTGAAGGACTGGCGCCCCCTCCAGGGTGTATTCCTACCATTCCAGGTAGGCTCTGGACCCACCGCGACCCTGAATTGGATAAGTGCTTACAGATAATGAATGAATGGTGAAAGTGAGGTAATGAAGTATGGGGAGCAACACACAGACCACAGTCTGTAATTTTAGAACTACAAAGTGCTCCTGTGTGGTAGGTGGAGCTGAGAGAATGGGCACTGATTGTAACTACAGGGCAGTCAGCTTAAGGTTTTGGCCGACTGGTGTATATTAGAGTTATTAATTATTATTCAGTATGTTATTCATGCAAACATAGAAATATAGCAATATATATTTGAACATGAAAATTCATCTCTGACCTCTCCTGGAACTTGGTGTTTTATTAAATACATCTGGACACATTCAGCAGATCTGTGGGGTGTTGTATCCTGATCCATAGATGACACAATAAATAACAAAACTATTTTCATAAATGTTACTCTTAAAATAAAATCAATTTTACAGTTTTATTTATTAATAATAAAAACATTATTCCTCCAGGTGTTTTTTTTCCCCTAATGTACTGGTCCTCACTAAACATTCCATTTGTTCCGTTTTGCTGAATCCAATAAATAGAAGCTATATCGCCCCCTATGTGTCCAATAGTGAACTGCAGTTTTTCACTCTGGGTTTTGCACATGCTGCGTATCACCATTACAACAATTACAGCTCGTTGGTTTATAAATAAACCAGACTGCTTTTCCTCTATAAACAATTTCATTAAAGTCTCATCCTCATCTGTCACTGTGTTTCTGAGTGGTGTGTTTACATGCCCGAGTATTATAGAGCACTTTTGTTTTATACAACTGCTGCTTCAGTGCATCAACTTTTGCCCACAACCCACATCAGCGATGAATTATTCAACTTAATAAACACAGAATGGTCACAGCCCTAGTTAGCGGTGGGCTACAGAGGGTCCAGATGGCACTGTTTTGGCATGGAATAACAGAGGAGGGGGCAGCGGTGTCAGATTTGGCCATGTGGGTGATGAATCTCAATCCCATGCCTGTGGCAGATTTACATTTAAAGTAGTTTTTGCACAGGCACTTCCTGATGACTGCCTGGTCAGTCAATTCGCTGCTTATATATAAATCATCATCTGCACAGTATGCAGACGCAGACAGCGGAAAGAAATACAGATACTGCGCTGGGATACAGACCTAATTATTGTACATAAGAGAGATCATATGAGAGAGATCAGTAAAATTCTTCTAAACCAAACTCAGCCAGCTATGCTGTTATAGACCTTGCTTTGTGCACAGGGGCACAGTCATGCTGCAACACAATATAGCCTTCCCCAAAGCATACAATTGTTTGAAATGTCTTGGTATGCTGAAGCATTATGTTTTCCCTTCATTGGAACATCATTCGTCCTCCACTAAACTTCACAGTTGGCATAATACAATCAGGCAGGTAATGTCCTTTGGTAACTGCCAGATAGAGAAATGTGATTAGTCACTCACAGAGCACACTTTCAATGCTCCAGAAACAAGTAGTGAAGTGCTTTACACCACTCCATCTGAGATGTCCACCGCACTTGATGATGTAAGGCTGGCATGCGGCTGCTCGGCTGTGGAAAGCCATCCCATGCAGTTCCCAGCCATCAATTTTTTATGTTAATGCCAGCTGTGAACCTGTATGTGGTTGGTCACTTTGTGGCTGAGTTACTGTGGTTCCTAAAAACTTGCACTTTTCTATCATACCACTCACAGTTAATCATGGAATATCAAAGACCTAACACATTTCATGAACTATCTTGTTGCAAGAGTGGCATCCTATTACGATGCTACACATGAGTTTGATACATTCATCCATAATTTATTTTTAATTAGGACTCCACAATCCCTAAAACTATGAAACAATACCATTGGTTTTGTATGTACTGCCTAAGTCTGAAAACCTAAAATGAGATGTTTTGATTTTGTGCTGAGTTTTATGTGCAGACACTTTATAACTGCCACGCCTCCTCATCTGAGCCTCTCCAATCACAGCGCTGGATCCGTGTTTATGTGAGAGTGCAAATACTAGCAGAAATGGAGCAAACAAACAGAAGTGTGGTGAAATAAGCGCATTGATTACATAGGGAGGAAACGAGAACAGAGAAGAAAGGGAACGTGAGAATGAGTTGTGGCTCGTTCTCGTTTAAAAGAACAGGCACTGAAACCGGTCATTCTGGACAGGACTGTTTAGACAGAGGTGTAAGGATGCTGTCGTGTTTGAGCCTTGTGGTATCAAATGAACCTTGATAAAGATGCATAAAGCTGTTGAAGAAACTCTGAAATCTTGATGTGTCTGATTGCCTTGGTGTTTCTACCCCTGTGTGTTCTGCAGTGTTCACGCTGGGACAGTGGGCGTGAGAGTGTTATGTGTGTGTTTCTCACTGAGAACTGAGTGAGCTGTTGGCATTGGTGTGTCAAAGCTGCTGATAAAGTTGGTACACACCAGTGCTTCAGTGTGCTCATGTGTGTGTGAGTGTGTGAGTGAGTGTGTGTGTTTGTGAAACATGCTGTCTAACAGGCATGAGGGGTAATTGATAATGGGATGTACTCGCTCTCCATCAGCCACCATCTCACCTCACCTCCATCTGCAACAGCTTCTTCTGTTCTTTTCATCTACTCTCTCTCTCTCTCTCTCTCTCTCTCTCTCTCTCTCTCTCTCTCTCTCTCTCTCTCTCTCTCTCTCTCTCTCTCTCTCTTTACTCAGCCAGGCAGAGAAGCAGAGAAAAACAGCAAGTGTGGCATTAATCAAAAAGCCCTGGCTTTGTGTGGAAAGAGCGAGGCTTCTCTCTCTCTCTCTCTCTCTCTCTCTCTCTCTCTCTCTCTCTCTCTCTCTCTCTCTCTCTCTCTCTCTCTCTTTCTCTGTCTTCTAATTCACAAACACATCTTGTATCCTTGAGGTTTGTTTCAACACTTCTTACAATAATATCTAGACAATTATTCAAGAATTGATTTTGTGTGTGTGTGTGTGTGTGTGTGTGTGTGTTACCATATCTCTGCAAGACAATATATAGGAAGCTATTTATCTGCGCAGTACATATGTATTCATTAAGGACACCAACATTAAAGTAGGCATAGGTAATAAATAAGCCTTCCATTGTAATGTAATGTGTTTCTTAAACACTGAACCTCATCCAGTGCTCTCCTGGAGCACACCCGGTGTATACAGTCATCTCCTGATACCTGCTTTATCCACTCCATCCTTTATTAAATCAAACCAGCCCCAGCGCTGATGGATTCTGGGGGGGTTTGTGGGAAGGGGGGGGGTCTCCTGTAAAAACACTCGTGTGAGGCTCAGCAGAACGAAGCAGCCTTTGGTAAAGCCGTCACATTTGAGGGTTTAAAGCCGAGCGGCTGGTTGTCATGGCTCCTTTTCTGCGGTTTTCTTCTCAATACCACACAGCCATGGCCTCGAACACCACCCCCCCTCTCCACCCCCCCCACTCGACTCATCTGAAGTGAATGAACTTAAGAAGAGAATGCAGTTACCTTCGCTGAATGAAGGATTTCTCCACTCCTGGACGAGCTCCGCTGCAGAGTGAAGGCCGGAGCTGATAATCATCAGCCGCTGACGTGAAGACCCACCGCCGCCAGAACTTTTCTTTCTCTCTTCTTTGTGTGTGTGTGTGTGTGTGTGTGTGTGTGTGTGTGTGTGTGTGTGTGTGTGTGTGTGAAGCAGCTCTCCATTTCAGATTCATCAGTCACGTTTAGTCCTGGGAGAGGGCAGCACTCCTCTCATGACTCCAGTGTATGAATATGTATCCTGCTGATAAGTTTAATTGAATGACTGTTACTATACTATTACTAGTATTATAGTATACTGCATTGTTGTAGCATAATTGTATTAATACTCAGAGCTGGTCCAGACTTTCCAAGGGCCATCCGACCTGAGCTCTGACCCAAAATGTGATCATTTGCACCTGACTCTCCGTCCTTTTTTGGCTTACGAAGAAACACCCAGCCATATACAGAACAAAATGAGGCGTTTTCTATAACAGTTGCAGCCCTTAAGGTGGAATAGAAGAAAATGAAGTAAACGTAGCTGTTTATTCACCAGCCTGCAGCTTTGTGCCACCTTAAAATATGCAGTAGTTTGGTCCAGGTACCTGTAGCTTCACTGTTTAAGGTGTTTAACAAAAACTTCAGATATGCCGGTTTTAATGTGCATTTAAGGTGGAATTGAATCTTCAAAGAACTCAACTTAGCACTTAGAAATAACTTGGAATGTCATTTTTTCAAGTGGTATGAAATAGTAAGGAACTTTTAGACCGTACTGCTGGGTTTGGGGAGATTTAAACGAGTACTAGACAGTATGAAAACATCAGTGTATGTTCACGTTTCACTTTTTTCACTGCTTCAAAGTTTGGTTCATGATACTGTGAAGCTGCGAGGCTTTTAAGGTCACCTCTAAATATAGTCAAGTGGCTAGGTTCGTAGACTATTTTTTATTAACAGTTCAACCTCGAGAAGAAAAGTCATGGGTTTACCTCAGTATTGTGGTGTCTTTTTTTCCTCTTTTAATTTCCTGAAGGAGAGTTTCTCTTCATCTTCTGATGATACACAAACTCTCCCTAACTTGAGACGATGGGGCCTTTGCTAATTGGCAAGGCCCTATGCACTATACATGGTGAGCATATAGGATGGTCCAGCTCTGCTAATATTTTCACTCTGGTATTGTAGTAATATGATAAAACATCGCACTAGATTAGAGCATCTGCCAAATGTCGTAAATATGATGTAAATATTTAAAAATATGATTTTAGGTTTAAGACTGTGTCCAGGTAACAGACTGCTCTTTTACACTAAAACAACTGTGGTTCAGAGAAAACTTTCACGTTTTGATAGGAACCAATGATACCAATGATTCCATCGTCACTGCGGATGATATCAGAGCTAGAGCCAGAGACAGACAAACAAATAGAGTCCTGGTTTATCTACTGTTACATCCTGTTATACCCTGTTCTGGGTGTGTTCCTGCCTAGTGATTCCGGGTTAAATGACATAAACAGGAGAAAACTGTTGCAGGAAATGAAAATTAATTAATGTAAAAATAAATAAATAAATAATAATAATAATAAATGTATATAGTGCACTTCAATAACCCATAGACTCTTACAGTCAAGAACAGAGAATCCAAGAGTAGAAACAAGACAGCATTCTGAGTATATCAGTCATGCCTGATTTTTCCAGCTCGGTTCTGGATAGAATCTAGTGTACACTGGTCAATGAGTCAAGTCTCTGTGGGTCCTGTTGATAGCCAATGAAAATGAAGAGAGAAGTAAACACAGCATGTGTGCAAACAGGAACTGAACCTCCACTGCTGCTCGACGGAGGGTGGAATGGAGATTCTAAGAAGAGGCCAAGCTTCTGCCTCCGAGCGGTGTAGCCTCTCTGTAGTATGTACTGACCATGCTGACCACAACGTCAAACCCAGGAACCTACCAAGAGTTCCTCTCACTTAGGACCTCAGCTGACTTCAAACTTGTTGCTGAACAGTACTGAACACACACTGAATCACACTGAAGTTGTGTGGTGTGTGATCCCTCGACGTTTACTGTTCTGTCTCCATGAGAATATGCAGAACTACCCTGTACCTCGGGAATCTATTATGTTTTTAAAGTTCTGCAGTGCCTCTGAGGCAGGTGTGAGCCAGCTTTAGTAACACTATCATATCTCCACGCTCTGGAGGAGAAAGCAGGCTGTTGACAAACAAGGTGTGGAGGCCTTTGACACCAGAGCGTCACCTCAATTCCACAAGCTGCTCGGAGGATTAGATGACTCAGAGCCATCTTTGCTGTTGTCTGATGGAAAGGTCTGCTTTATAAGAACAGTTTGGTGAAATCTACAAAAGCAGACCTCAGCTGAGGCGGGTGAACTACTGATTTTGGCTCTGCTATACACACTGTATGGCCAAGCATTTATAAACACCAACTAGACTGGTATTATTAGGTGTAATTTACATATCTTTACAAAATGAAAGCATGTCAGCCCTGACACATATTGTATTATCCTGACATTCCAGTAGTGAGACATCAAAACACCATGAGGCATGAAAAATACATGTGTAGTGCACACATGAAATGACTGAATCTAATACAGCATCCTTTATAATTATTCATCTGTAGAAATCTGAAATCTAGTGCGTCTGTGTGTACATTATAGTTTAATGACTTATATAATTCACCCTTTGGGGAGCGAGGAATGGTTTGTGTTTCAGCCAGAGACAGGCACATTGTGTGACATCAGCATTTCCGAAAATATCAGTTGTCCTCATCCACATGATCCATATGAACAGGGGACAGCCCTGGTGCAGCAGGTGGAGTGTCACAGTCACACAGTTCTAAAGTCCTACTCCGGGTGACTGTCTGTGAGGAGTTGGTGTGTTCTCCCTGTGTCCGCATGGGTTTCCTCCGGGTGCTCCGGTTTCCTCCCACAGTCCAAAAACACATGCTGGTAGGTGGATTGGCGACTCAAAAGTGTCCGTAGGTGTGAATATAGTGTGTGGCACCCTGTGAAGGACTGGCGCCCCCTCCTGGGTGTGTTCATACCTTGCGCCCAATGATTCCAGGTAGGCTCTGGACCCAAAGCGACCCTGAACTGTATAAGTGGTTACAGGCAATGAATGAATGATTGAATGAATGTGGACAGGGCCTCAGAAAACCTAAAGCTAAACCCAGGGAGCAGAGTGAGGAAGAGGAGGAGGATCAGGATAGTGGCACAGGGACTGGATGACAGAGCAGGAGATGAAAGAGAGAGGTGAAGGTAGTGAAATGAGGAGGGGGTCACCGGGAGAAGTTCCTGGTGGGTTGGAATGAGAGAGAGAGAGAGAGAGAGAGAGAGAATAGAGGATGGCAAGAGTTTTTGAGTGGCATCTCTAATTAAAAGGTGCAGTTAAGGGCCACAGAGTGCGACTGCAGGGACCCCCTTGTGCATCAGCCCCCGAGACCCTCCCTGTCCCATGATTGATGAGCAATCACAAAAATAAACAAATGCTGGGTCCCCTTGAGCTGTGCTGGGAAATTGATGCATGTGGCGCTGCGGAGGGGGAAAAAAGTGTAGGAAAATGATAAAATCAACATGAGAACGACGCCGGGGGACGGGGACGGACCTGAGGGGTCCATGCAGCGGCGTGGGGAAACATTGGGCACCCCTGGTCATGTGACGTTAAGTGAAACATTCACATGTGCTCTGCAGGGACCTGGAACTTTCAGTGAACTTAATGTTACTGTTCTATTTCTCACCTGAAATAATGTTAATCGCACAGTGTCCTCTGTAGAGGACGTGGACATCTCCTCAATTAGACAATCAACAGAGCATCGCTGGAGCAGTGGCACCCAAACTTTTGCACGCAGCTCTGTTTGTTTGTGTGTGTGTGTGTGTGTGTGTGTGTGTGTGTGAGCGAGAGAGAGCTCAGAGGATAGTGTGTGTGGGTTTAAGACACGGTTCAGTTGCTGACAGTGGAACTTGAGGCCATCCCTGGCCTGGATAACAGGCGACTAAGAGCAGCTGCCCATACCACTGAGACTTACTCTCCCTCCACCTCTCTCTCTCTCTCTCTCTCTCTCTCTCTCTCTCTCTCTCTCTCTCTCTCTCTCTCTCTCCCCACACCCCCCTTGGGGACCAAGTGGGCATGCAAACCAAGCTGCTGCCCCCCCAACCCCCCACCCCTTGGGACTGAGCCAGAACCTGTCAGCTGTAGCAGCACCATGTGTGTGTGTGTGTGTGTGTGTGTGTGTGTGCATCAGACAGAGAGAGAGTGAGAGAGTATGTTAATGCTCAGAAGTTTGGGATCACTTCAAAGGCTTTAAATCACTGTTTATTATCATTGATATCATATTTATAACATGTTTATAATGAAGCCATTTGAGCCTGTGCTGTGACCCTCGGGACGCTGCTGTGCCTCTGGACAGTGTTTGGATGGAGGACATAGTGCCGAAACACAAAGACATTACAGAGGTGTGTATTTAGATTGACAGCTGTAAAAGTGGAGAAAGGGGGCTTCACATGTTTCAGAAGAAGCATGGTCTCCCCTGAGCTCCTCTGTTTTCCACTGGTCTCTCCTGAGCTCTTCTGCTCTCGACTGGTCTCCCTTGAGTTCTTCTGCTCTCCACTGGTCTTTCCTGAGCTTCTCTGTTTTCCACTGGTCTCTCCTGAGCTCCTCTGCTCTCCACTGGTCTCCCTTGAGTTATTCTGCTCTCCACTGGTCTTTCCTGAGCTCATCTGTTTTCTACTGGTCTCCCCTGAGGTCCTCTGCTCTCCACTGGTCTTTCCTGAGCTCCTCTGCTCTCCACTGGTCTTCCCTGAGCTCCTCTGTTCTCCACTGGTCTGTCCTGAGGTCCTCTGCTCTCCATTGGTCTCCCCAGAGGTCCTCTGTTCTCCAATGGTCTCCTCTGCTCTCCACTGGTCTCCCCTGAGGTCCTCTGCTCTCTTATGGTCTCTCCTGAGCTCCTCTGCTTTCCACTGGTCTCCCCTGAGTTCCCCTGAGTCTGACCTGTAGCATCCTGTAGTCTCCTCTAGTCTCCCTTCATCTCCTATGGTCTCCTCTTGCGTTTTCTGGCTTTTGTTTGTATGTATTGTTCTCATCTGTTCTTTTCTGGTGTCCTTTGCTCTCCCATGTTCTTATGTCTTATCTTCTTCTCTCCTCTGTTCTCCCATTTTCTCTTCAAGTCTCCCCATACTTTCCTCTGATCTCCCTTAGTGTCCTCTGGTCTCCTTGTGCGTTTTTTAAACTCTTCTTCTCTTTTGACCTCCTCTGTTCTCCCCATGTCTCCCCTAATATTAACTTGTCTCTCTTGGTATCATTTCTTCTTATTTGGTCTCCTCTGTTCTCTCTTGATTTTCCTTTGTTGTCTTCTGTTATTATCTCTTCTCTTCTCTTCTCTTCTCTTCTCTTCTCTTCTCTTCTCTTCTCTTCTCTTCTCTTCTCTTCTCTTCTCTTCTGCTGTCTTCTGTTCTCCTCTCTTTTCCCCTAGTCACCACTAGTTATCTGCATTTTGTTCTCCTTTATTCTCAGCTTTATTCTGGTCTTTTGTGTTTGTATCTCATCTGGTCATGTACTTTGCTGGTCTCTGTTGCTCTCCTCTGGTCTCTGCTGGTCAACACTGTAATTCTTTTGTCTCCGGTTGGTCTCCGCTGGTCTCGTCTGATTTATATGTGATATTCACAGCAGCACAAACGCCACTCGCTGAGCTTTTCTTTCAGCAGATGGGGCTCAGTGTTGTAAATTTATGCTGAAGGTTGCTTTGTTCATTGTCAAACTGTGCATACCGATGCACAACATGCCATAAAGGGACCATGTCATCTTAGCCACTGGTGCATTACTGACTCTATTAGCCTTGTGTCGGCCTCTCCGTGCTTCTTTAAAATGAGTCCCGCAGCTCTGGCTTTGACTAAAAATTCTCTATCTTCTTTTTCTTCTTTTCCTTCTTCCTCTTCTTCTTAGTTTATTATTATTATTGTTATTATTCACTTCTTTCTATTCCTCATTGTGTTCCTACTATTTTTTTCCTTTCCTCTTGTAACTTCATATTTACAGAAACCAAATACATATATATGGGGAAAAAAAAACGGTAGCTCCAGTTTACGGAGTCAAACTTTACCCAAAAAGAGGTGATGTAACTAGTGAAATCCTTAAGCAACCGAGCTGTGCTAAGACTGCTGTGGTTCTAATTTAGAATTTCTAACTCACCAGAGGTCCAGTTTAAATTACAGTTGGAATAACCCCAGCTTTGGGTCAACTGTTTATATTTTGTATGTTCTTAGAAAAAAGAAAAAAAAAAAAAAACATATGATAAGGCCATCCCCCTACACTCCCATAGTACTGTGATATATGTATAACGTGTGGTAGGAGCTGGCGGGTATGGGTACTAAAAATCAAGCCCATGCAGACCTCTAATGCACACAGGTTCTTAGTTAGAAGTGATGTATCTCATGGACACGACTTATAAAACCATTCACTCACACACTCGTGTTTAGCAGACTGAAGGTTGTCCACAAGAGGGCACTGTAAGTGGCCAGCAATTTGTTTTTCAGAAGATTTGTGTCCATCGCTGACACTGTGTACTTTTCTCTGTCGTTGAAAGGAGTTAAATATCTGATATACAGCTTTGTAGTTTGATTGATGATTGGGTTATTGAATTTTTTTATTAATTTATTTTACTTTATTTTATTATATTTTTTTGTTGGTTGGTTGAACATTTTTTTATATTATATTTACCTGTAAATTTGGTTGGTAAATAAGTATGACAAGACTCTGACTCTGCTTTTTTGTCCTCCCCCTCCACCCCCCCCTCCTCTTGTACCCCCCTCACCCCCCACCTTTTGCATGCGGTCTAGGCCACAGAATGGGTCGATGATACTGTACAACAGGAAAAAGGTGAAGTACCGGAAGGACGGCTACTGCTGGAAGAAGAGGAAAGATGGCAAGACCACGCGGGAGGATCACATGAAGCTGAAAGTGCAGGGCGTTGAGGTAGGGAACACGTCTCCTGAACCATGTCTCAGACTGGCTGACCACATGTTGGGTCAGTGTCACCTTGCAGCATTCACTGAGATGTGTCTCCTTTCTTACCAAGCTTGGGTCTCAATGGATTGGATGAGCACCTTTGGTTTTACAGGACCTTTACAAATGTCTCACACACACACACACACACACACACACACACACACACTCACGGCCCCTGCCACATGATAAAAAATACACCTCAGCAGCACAATTTTAGTTTTCCCTTGGTAGCAAACAAAATGGAAGCAATTGTTTGTACCTTATTAAGCTCTGGATGTTACCTTTGCTCCAGAGAGGCAGCATTAATCTTCCCCCCATGCTGCAAGCCGCCGCCACAGGTAGACTGCAGGCCCCTGCGCTGCCCCGGCCCAACCCCACCGTGTGTGTGTGTGTGCCGCCGGTGATTTATCTCTGCACCCTTTGCTCTCCCACGTACACACACTCCACCTTCCAGACACACACACACAAACAAGAGGCTGGCTCTCAGGGCCAAGGCCTTGCTCTTTTCTTTCAGAGGCCAGTGCTCCCGTCCTTTCATGTTGTTTGTGAAGAGTGTGGGCAGATTGACTGGGGGGCTGTGCAGCAGGGGGCTGCGTTGAGCTTCTTGATGACATCACACTGCAGTACAGAAAGAAACGCACAACATGGAGTGGCTTTCGCTTAAAACCATGGCTTATTTTTAGGTCAGTTAGGGCCTGGTGGTGAGCTCGGAATTTGTGCCCAGAGTGAAGACAGGAAGTGAATTTCATGAAAGCAGAGGAGACTAAAGGTGAATCCTATTTCTTAATGTTACCCCTACCCCTTGTTTTTGAGTGTTATTTTGCCTCTTGGGACTGAGTTACAAGGTGTAGTGTTTAAAACCTTCCCCTTCGAAACAGGACGGCCATTCGAGAGCCTGATACATCATCAGCACACAACAAAGAGCAGCGCTTCCGAGGCAGTCTGCAGTGATATCAGAGCTTACGAACTTGGAATGGAGAGGCAGAGCTATAGTGTTGTGGCCATGGGGTGAAACGGGATACAACCTAAGGCCTCCTTGTTGGAGCACTGGCTAAGAAAGGGTGCACAGGTGCAAAGTGTTGCTGAAGGTACAAACCGCATGAGTGTACCCTCAAAAAGTACAACAAACATCCTAATGTTCACCTTAAGTGACTTTCTAAACAGAGCAGTGGTATTGTTTCTGGGGGAATGTGTAATATGTGTCTGGAATATTATAAATACAAAATGTACACAGTGATAAAAAGGTAGCATTTCATTAAAATATGGTAAACAAATACTCAGCAGCTCTTTGCCACCTGTTCCCTCTCCCCAGCTCTCAATGGGCTCAGTGATGTCATCTCTAGCCTCTCAGACACAGGTCTGCTAATAGCAGTGGAGTGAAACTGAATTCATCTGAAGAGCTGGTGAATTAGAGAAGTGCTCTCTCTCTCTCTCTCTCTCTCTCTCTCTCTCTCTCTCTCTCTCTCTCTCTCTCTCTCTCTCTCTCTCTCTCTCTCTCTCTCTCTCTCTCGTGTCAACAGTGTCCTCTAGAACACAAGGCATTGTCTGGCAGGCTTACCCCTGGTACATGGCTCCATATGTTTGTGTTTAGCAAAGTGAGTGGGAGCAGCTTTGCATACGTAAATTGCATTGAGATGATGAAGTGGATCCAAGGGTTAAAGTGACTCAGTAGATGACTTCAGTTAAAGTGACTAGGTAGGTGGCTTCAGCAGAAAGTAACTCAGCAGACTGCTTTAGGAGACAAAGTGACTCAGCAGACTATGTCTGGGTAAAATGACTCAGCAGAGTGCTTCAGTTCTGACTCCTGACTCTTCAGTGGTTAAAGTGACTCATCAAAGTGTCTTAGATAGTGACTTGACAGGCTACTTCAGTGGTTGGAGTAACTCAGCATACTGTTTCAGGAGATAAAGTGACTCAGCAGAGTGCTTCAGTGTGTGAAGTGTCTCAGTGGATGACTTCAGTTGAAGTGACTTGGTAGATGTTTTCAGCAGGTAGCGTCTTAGCAGATAAAGTGACTCAGGAGACAAAGTGACTCAGTAGACTGCTTCAGGAGTTAAAGGGACTCTGCAGACGGCATTGTGTCACAACACAAAAATTCATAGTTACGCTGACGCATGTTGCTCTGGCAGTTAAAGTGACTCAGCAGACATTGGCAGAGTTAACATGATTCAACAGAATGGTGAGGGTTAAAGTGAAGCATATTACTTCAGGTTAAAATGACTCAGCAGATTTGTTTAGGATTGAAGTGACTCGGAAGGTGACTTTAGGAATCAAAGTCTCCCAGCAGATGACATCTTGGGTTAAAGTGACTTAGCAGATTATTCCAGGGTTAATGTAACTCAGCTGATGACTCAAAGTAAAGGTGACTTGGCCAACTACCTAGGGCTAAAATGACTCAGTTAATGTGAACCGGGGTGAAGTGAATCACTGTCTGTAGTTAAAGTGACTCAGCATGTGGCTTTGTTTGTTAAATTAACTCGGCAGAAAGTGACTCATGATGCTGACTCAGAGTTAAAATGACTTAGCCAAGTTAAAATAAGTATGCAGACATCTTTGGCAAATAAAGCGACTAAGCTCACAATTTCTTAGCTAAAGTGACTCAGCAGATGACTTCAGAGTTAAAGTGACAAAGCAGAAGACTTTAGGGTTAAACCGGTGAGCAGACACATTCAGGGTTAATGTGATACATAGGATGACTCAGCAAATGGCTTCAGTTTATAATGACTCAGCACATGGCTTCAAGAAATACCATCACTGAGAAGACGGTCACAACAGGTGCGGTGGATGCTCCATGACAGCCATTCCTGACAAGTGCTCTCAGCCAGCAGCAGGCTCCCGGAGCTCTGCCCCCCCCCACCTCCCAGCATGACCTGCATGAAGAGACCACTGCTGAAATGACAGAGGCAGCATGTGCGGTGCATAACGAGCAGGTCAGATCAGTGTGCTGTACTGATGAATGAACTCTCCTGCAGCGCCAGCCCACTGCAAGTGTTGCTGCGATAGTGGCAGTGGCCACTCAGGGTGCCCTCGCTCCTTTCCCCATGAGTAGTGGACGATCAATCAGCGCTGCGTTCTCTGGGATAATAACCCTGCCCTATCAGTCTTCCTCAGGCCTGTTTACTGAGGAACGCAAATAAATGCTTTGACCTTAACCTTCAGCACTCACTCTCGCTGAGCACTTTGTCTCTGGCTGTGCTGGACTTACTTAAGACGAGGTGACCCGTTCAGTGGCCTTTTCAGTATGGATGAAAGAATTGATCCACTACAGATTGGAATCGATTTCCATTGTGAATTGGAGTGATGCATCTTTCATCTGTGAAATGAACTGGAGTATTCAGGTAAAACTGTAGTTGCTAAAACAACGGTATAAACATCGTCTTTTGCTCTTATCCTAACAACAGCGTATACTCTAATATCACTTTACCAACGTTTATCGTCCAGTTTCATTTTTGCGTACCCTTAGATTTCAGCGGGTGGGGTCCTGAGGACTTGACTCCTCATTGCCAAGCACTGCCAGCATTTTGGGAGACAATAGTAAATATAGTAAATGACTATTCCGAGAGTATGGACATTAATAGGAATGTCTATGGTTGTGGGGAAATGCAGTTCCCTCTGGTTTGTTTTCGAAATGTTGCTGTACATTGTGTCTGACGGAATGTAACGACTGTTGTTGGTACGTGGCTGAAGTTACGTTTAATTTTTCACTGTTTGAATGACCACAGAAACGTATTTGTAAATGAAGTTATTTAGTTTTGTAGCACCTTCAGTAACGCATTTTGCCGTCTCCCGAGTTTCCACCTTAAATCCACCTTAAGTGATAAGTAACAGCAAAAACATGTCAATATTACCCACCTAGTTCTTGATTTCAAATGTTTGGAGTTTTCTTCGTTGTCTGAAACTACTCCAGAATCCTCTGCCATGAGCAGAGAGAGAAAGAGAGAGCCTAGCATCCCAGACTGAGCAAGTTTTTTTTTTAATTTTTTTACTCATTTACTGACACCAGTGCTTGAGCATGGCAGCTAAAATCGTCCAACTGCTGGTGTAGTCCTCCTTCTCCTACCATTCCCCTAGCAATGCTAGCCTACATTTGTGTCTATTAGACGATGTGGCAGTTAGCACTCTCCTCTAAGTATGTTGAGCCATTATTTGATGGATGAAAATAATCTTTGCAGAGTCCAGAGTCAAGGGGAAAAGCACGTGGAACCAGGGACCCAGCGGAGTAGTTGTGTGTAGGTGTGTGTGTTGTGAGGCAGTGATGCATGGTCAGTTTGGCACACCCCTGTCCAGTCCCAGCCATGCAGGGAGGGACGGGTGGGTTGCTGCTGCTGGCTCAGCAGTCCGTGTAAAGATGGTTCTTGCATCTGCTGGATGTCTCTCTGGCTGGATCCCTCTTTCTCTGTCTCTCTCTCTCTCCCTCCCTCGCTCGCCTTCTGCCTGCTCCCTTACCTGTTCGGAGCCTGGCCGAACCTTGAGCCCAACAGTAATGCTCCCTGTTGCCTAAAATTGGAACGCGGGACATGTTCCAGCATTAGCGCTTAACAGGCCGTGAAATAGCAGCCTGCCTCGCTGACGGCTCCCCATCACTCCAGGTGAGGCGGGCAGACGGCTAAATAAATGAGCGCTTTCCTCCCCTCACTCCATCCTCCTTCCTTCCCACAATGCACCTGGGACAGCCGAGAAAGGCATGTCCGTCACTCCCCATCCCCCCACACTACCCCAACCAGAAGCTCTCCCCTCCTCTGACCCCACCTGCAGAGGCCATGTCAGGGAAGCAGCCACCCATGAGACACTGGCCAGCGCTGCCTCATCTGTATGCCTAATGATTCCTGGATAAGCGGCCTCTCACAAGGATAGCTGATTTGTCTTTCCATTACCTGGCTTTTTAGGGGCCATCAATCCGACATGTGGATTCAGGGAATAAGCGTCCGGGAAAAAAGTGCTGAAAAATGGAAAAGTTAGAGGTGTCATACTTCGGAGGGAGCTGATTTCATCCTTCTCGTGCTTGCCCTGGAAATTGCCTGACTTTTGGGGGATCAGCAGATTGCGATTCTTCCGATGGAATGCTCTTTCAAGTTCGATGGCACAGAAGGTGAAAACTAAAGCCGTGGGTGACTTTTAATGTCTTTGAAATTGTGCTGTTCGTTGCACCTCGGAACTTGATATTAGCCTAAATGTGAACGCCATCATCTGTGGGACGCGGCACCTGACTGAATGTAATTAAAGGGGACGCGTTCTACCCCTTGTCCGCGAGTGAACACAGTTCTATGACAAGCGTTGGTCAAAATGCCACAAGGATCAAACACCACAACAGGGTTCTTCACCTGACTAATGGCGTTGTTCCACCGCATGCTATTTTACTCAAGCTGAGTTGAGTTGACTCTGATTTTCTTGTTTTTCCTTTAAACAGTTTGGGTTCCTGGTAATTCCTGTAGTTCCAAGCGAGCCAGGTACTGACTGTAAACCTTGCAGAGCTCTGGTCACAGATGGTCACAGAGATGTGTCGAAATGCAGACTCACAGCACAAACTAAACCTTTGTTAATCTCCAAGCTACAGTAGAGTTCAAATTTGCTTATATCCGACTCAAAATGGCAGCTCGTAAAGTCACGCAATGGTCTTTTGAAGAGGTTCAAACTTGCCTTGGATCAGTGGCTGACAAAAGAATCCAGCGAGAGCTGGATGGTGCAACAAGGAACGAGAACGCGCTCTGGCTCTGCCTGAACTGAGGAGTGGAGCTTGTTCATTCCCAAAAAGCATCAACAGCGGCACATGAATACACTCGATGAATAAATCAATTGTACTGTTACCACTGCTGCTGGTGTGGTTTCCAAAGCTTGTGTTTACTATTAGAGATGAGGGAGCTGTGCTGGTGGAAAAACAGCTAGGTACCAGCTACCAAAAAGCATATAGAACCTGGTCGATTGGAGAACTGTCAGGGACTCACGGAGGGTGGACTGACGGAGGCGGACCCACTTGCTAAAACACATATACTTTAATATAACAAAACAAACACAAACAAACTTGAAGGCAAACACAACGACTGAATAACTGAAAGGACTAGAAACAACAACATGAAACGAGGAAACAAAATAAGGAACAACTAATTAGGAATTGAGAACACGACTAGGAAATGGAACAACACAAAACAAAGAAACACGACATGACTTGGAAAGACAACGAAACGACTTGACTGGGAAAGAAACAACACAAATGACCGATACACGGAAAAGACACTAGGGAGCTTAAATACGTGAATAGACAAGACACACCTGAAACAGATAACGAGGACGGCGGACAAGGAGGCGGAACAAAGGCGGGACAAGGGCGGAGACATGGACAACAACACACAGAGCCATGTGCTGAGAGAGCACATGGCAGGGAAAACAGACATGACAGGATGAGTGCGTGAGAAGAACGCGTCACAGAGCCCTGTTCAGAAGAACCACTTTTGGCACCTGTTCCTTTAAATAAGAATGAGCCACACGCAGCTCAGTTAACCGTGAGTGCCCAGGAGTAAGTAGCAGTCGCTCTGTATTTTAGCCATTTTTCTTCTCTGTTGTTGTTTATTCTGTAACCAGGGCTCATTCCTCTGTGCTCCATTTAACTTGGTCTTTGTGCTCTCACATAAACGCGGGTCCGGCGCTGTGATTGGACAGTTTTAAAGTCCCAGTACCTGATGTCAGGAACAGCACAAAATCAATGCGACTTGTTTTATCCCAAGTTTTCAAACTCAGGCAGTCCATAAAACACGGTTTGTGAGTTGGTAGATTTTTTTTTTTTTTTAAACAGTACTTTCTCCTTTAAATACAGGGGCAGGCAGTGGGTTTAACCCTCACTCCTCTCTTGATTAGATGCTAATGCAGGTTATTCAAGCCTTGCCCAGACCCCCTTCCCTTCCCTTCCCTTCCCCCCAGCTTCACTACTTCAGTGCTCTAATAAACTCCCAAACACACATCGATTTCTCTTAAGTGAAGGTGGCAGGGCTGGTGAGTTATTTCATTACCCTGTGGTAATTATACAGATTGCAATAAGCTTTCTTATTTAGATGCAGTCTTTCTGTCTCTCTCTCTCTCTCTCTGCCAATACTGGCCTCTGAGCATTTCTCCTGCTCCGTCCTTCCCTCCCTCCCTCCCTCCCCTCACAAAACAATCACCCTGTCCTCTTCAGTCCTGACATGTTAGCTCATGTTGAATCCATCTAATGCGCCATATCAAGCGTGCAAGTGCGCGACCAGCCGAGCTAATGGAGCGTACCTGCAGCTCAATCGTCTCTCTTCATTGATAATAATGAAGACAAATGTCAAAACGCTTGTTGCTAATGCTGTAATCGAGTGGACACCATTGCGGCGGGTGATTACAGCAGGGCGGTGGTATTTATTGCTGTGCGTCTACGGTGTCATGGCTAACACGGGGCGGATGGAAAGCAACAGCTAGCCGACTCATCCAGTCTGGAGAAGGCCTCTTTTCATTTCCAATTATCAGCACATCTTCCCTCTGGGGGGACGTTGTTGTCTGTAATTGTTTAGAAAATGGTTATTATTTTGTGATACGCCACATGCCGCCGAGAGCCGAGTGCCGAGTGCGTCCGCTCGGCTGCAGATGCGGTCGCCGATAGCAACAGCTTGTGCAGCCAGATGCGAGATGCGGAGGGGAGGATGACAGCTTTTGACTTAACAGGCGCTCGCTCACCAGCCCGTTGCTTCCAAGTCTAGTGTGAAATTACCATCCAGTAGAAAAGGAGGAGCACCAAAGCCAACTTTTCTCCTCATACCTTCCCTCCAAAGCCGTGCCTCTACCTCGGACATGGAGACTGAGATCGATCTGCTCCGACGTCTGCTTCACGTGACTTCTACAATCAAATCGGGATGTTTCACTGACCTCTGCCAATGCTCAGCGCTGTAGAAACTGCACTAGGTAACATCGGAAACCACCCCTTCCTTGCCCTCCCCTGTTGATTTCAGTACAGTGCTGTAAAAATGAACTACGCTGGGGAGCCCCAAGAAAAAAACAAATGTTACCTAGTGTTCCTTTAACTTGTTCCTTTATCTTTTTCCATGTGTTGCAGCAGATCTCAGATTTCCCGTCCCAGTTCCCCCAGTGGAGACGATAATGCGTATTGCTGTGGAACTCTGTACGCTGTCGCTTTTTCGGCTGCGTCACACTTGGCAGGGAAGGGCTGTTGTCCTGTTGTGACCCAGTCTTCTCGGCTGTTGTCGATAAAAAGAGGCACAGAGGAAGGAGCTGTCAAATCACGTTTATGTCTGTAGGGTTCCTTGGCAAGGTCTGTCCTTGTGATGTCTGCTACAAAAGTAGGAACATCAAAAACTCCACTGTTGTACGACACAGGAGAGTTTTCTTGCTCAATACCAGGGCCTGCGATTCTCCTGCAGCTTGAAATGAAAACGTCCTGCCAGAGCTTTGCTTCTAAGTGGTTTACTCTGCAGTCGTGAGAGGGCCAGTCTTTACGGCCCGGTGCCTGCTCGAAAGGGTCTGATCAGCGTTCATATCTCAGTCCAGAGTCGTCCTACAGATTCACCCTGGCTAATTAAAAGCCTCGTGCTGGTATAAGAGCTCTGGCCATTGCCGTATGAATCTCAGGCTTAGCCCTGCCCAGTGTAATTAGGTTTCTGCGCTCATGCTCTTAATCTCACCATCGTTCTAAGCCTTTCAGGCAGCTCCTGCTATCAGCCGCTCAATCCGGCCATGGGATTTTTCTTTTTTGTATTTTTGTGGTGGTGGGACTCATTTTTAGAAGTGGGGCGATATTAGAAGCTGCCAAAAACTGGGCATTATCTTCACTTACTCATAATTTAATTTCCCACTTGTGGCTCCGATGGGGGTCATGGTGGCCCTCACCGCACAGGTACCATTATTCAACAAGCGGGATAGACGACGGCCTCCATCTGGGTCACAGCTGATTACAGGACATCCCCTTCCCCTGGCCTTCTTTGTAGTGCTACAATTACAGACTGTAGTCAGTCTGTTGCTCTGCATACTTTGTTTGCCGCATTTCATCCCTTTCTCAAAAGTCAGGGCCCCCACAGGACCACCACACAAATCATCCCCAGTGCTGTAGTGACACTGACGTGGTGGTGGTGTGTTAGTGTGTGTTGCTGCTAGAGTTTTTAAACACGTGTGTCCACTCACTGTTGATTCTGTTACACACTCAAATCTCATTGGTCCACCTTGTAGATGTAACGTCAGAGACAGACTTAAATGGTATTACACTTCTTGGCAATGAATTCTCAGCTCCTGGGGCTCCCCTAGTGTAATTCACTTTTACAACACTACTGAAATCAGTGGGTTGGACATGGTTTCTACACTCCTCCAAAAGTTACATAGTGCGGCTTCTGCAGTGCTGAGCCTGGACTAGCAATGACAGAGCCTCTGTCCTCTTTATTACAGGTCAGTGAAGCATCGCAATGCGATGTATTTCAAGATAAACACATTACAGAGAGTTCCTTTTTAAAAGTACACGAGATACAGTCTGGCACTTACGGAAATTTCTATTCCACCTTAAATGGAGTAGAACGTCCTATGGCCTGGAATTGAGACAAAATAGTGGACCGGATCCAGTTGAAAATATCCGACATGTTTGATATTCTCCCAGTGTCCTACAACTAGATCCGGCCGCAAGAAATTAGAGTGTGTGCCCCTGTCATACTTCTCAGTTTACTGTGCCAATGGACTACTCCATCTGCCCCAAAATCTGTCCACCCTCTCCGGCTCCGTCCCATCAAGGATCATGGCTGAGCTCCGAGGAGGAATCACGTAACGTAACTCTGGCTTTAGCGTAGCTCTGTCTGCGCGGGGAGGAGATGTCTCTCTCCGAGGGGATGAGATGTGGCGCGGCTCTCTGGGTCCGAGTCCATGTAAACGAATCTGGAAGTTGAACGTAAAGCGCTAATGTGGTGAGGGGGAGATGGTTTGTAAAATTGGGTGGCTGTATGAATGCCACTGATTCCCAGCAGATGTGCGCAGGCCTTTTAAAATGCAATTGGAGCGCCTCGCCTTCCCCCCCACCGTCATCATCCACCTGTTCAGCGGAGCCGCACAAAAGCAATTTGAGCAGGGGGCTGCGTTTAATAGTCCAGCCTGAGGACAGAGGGGAGAGAGGGGGAGGAGGAGGAGGAGGAGGAGAAGAGACAGGCCGGCACTCCCGTTACCTGCAGGCAGGTGAATAGAGGCAGGGGCAGAGGGTGATGGGAATGAGGCTCACTCTCTGCTTCATATCCCTTTGTTCACAAACCCAGTGCCCAGAAATATGTAAATGAATATGAAATTAATAAATATAATGAATACGTTTTGAGAAATTACCCATTGGCTACTCTTTTTATCTAATGTTTACCCTCTTCAGAGTCTCAGGGTTTTAGGAGAGTTCACACGTTCAGTGACAGGGCGTCACGCTGGAGCTGCGGTGTCTCTGTCCCACAGACTCAGGGTCCTGGGGTGTCACCTGTCAGTGTCTGTGAGGAGTGTGGTGTGTTATCCCTGTGTCTGTGTGGGTTTCCGTCCGGAGCTTGTGTTTCCTACTGCAGTGCATCTATTGGTTATTAAAAAGTATCCACAGGTGTGAGGGGTGAGTGTGTGAATTGTCCACAGGTGTGAGTGTGTGAGTGAAAGGGTGAGTGTGTGAATTGTCCACAGGTGTGAGTGTGTGAGTGACTGGGTGAGTGTGTGAGTGATGGGGTGAGTGTGTGAAAATGTCCACAGGTGTGAGTGTGTGAGTGAAAGGGTGAGTGTATGAAAATGTCCACAGGTGTGAGTGTGTGAGTGAAAGGGTGAGTGTGTGAGTGAAAGGGTGAGTGTATGAAAATGTCCACAGGTGTGAGTGTGTGAGTGAAAGGGTGAGTGTGTGAAACTGTCCACAGGTGTGAGTGTGTGAGTGACTGTGTGAGTGTGTGAGTGATGGGGTGAGTGTGTGAAAATGTCCACAGGTGTGAGTGTGTGAGTGAAAGGGTGAGTGTGTGAGTGAAAGGGTGAGTGTATGAAAATGTCCACAGGTGTGAGTGTGTGAGTGAAAGGGTGAGTGTGTGAGTGATGGGGTGAGTGTGTGAGTGAAAGGGTGAGTGTGTGAGTGATGGTGTGAGTGTGTTAAATTGTCCACAGGAGTGAATGTGTGAGTGACTGCGTGAGTGTGTGAAATTGTCCACAGGAGTGAATGTGTGAGTGACTGCGTGAGTGTGTGCCCAGGACCCACCACAACCCTGATCAGGATGAAGTGGTTACCGAAGATGAGCTCTAACAGCAGCACCATGGACAGCGCTAGTGTGGACCTCAGTTGTGTCTAGGCTTGAAGACAGAGGAACAGAGAACAGGCAAAGCATTCTGATTTCAAATCGGAAACATTGCTGTCTCCATGTTCCGGAGAGTTTATGAATTTTGAAATATGGAACGATGATGGGAACACACTGGAAAAAGAGCTCCTGTTCCTGAAGGTGCAGTCAATTTAAGGAAATGGAACTCATGGACAGATTCCTGATTTCTGGTTTGACCTGCATTTCTTCATTTCACATCTATCCCAGCAGTTGTGGAGTTGGGGTTACATCAGTGGCCACTTTCACTGAAGCGTCGGGCCGAGGGGTGGGGTGTCTCTGGTATTATTCATACGTGCGGCAGTGTTGACTCAGTATTGATTATTTACAGAGTCTAATCGTGGGGAAATGTCTTAGTTGTGATGTATGATGCGGGGGGCTAGTTTCACATTTGCCTTTCTTGTCAGGTGGCCCGTGGCTCTCGGCTCATTTGTCAGGCCGGCTGATGATGAAATTGCCGTATTCAGCACACAAATCTGAAGAAAAGCCGCTTCAAAGTGAAGACACTAAGCAGGCAGCTTTAAACGGACTGGGGCTTGCTTTCATATGGATTTTTTTCCCCTCCTTGCTAAGTCATCTAAAATTCCTTTTTAATTATCTACGTCGGGCTCCGGCTCCAGCTCCGGCTCCGGCTCCACCACGCAGCCTCACACTCCTGTGCTCTAAGACTGTGGGAAAGAGTGTGGAGTGTGGGGCTTGCTTCTGACGAGCCACATGCTCCACTGTGTTAGAGGTGTGCGGAGAGGAGGGTTAGCATTAGCTACGACGGCTCTCGGCCCTAAGGTAATGGATGGAGAGTGTGTTTAGATCTGCTGGGAATTCCCACAAGACACCTGCTTCTGAGGAGTATTCTACATCAGGAGCTTCCAATAACAGCAGACACACACACACACACACACACACACACACACACACACACACACACACACACATACAGAAACCATCTCTTCTCTATCTATCTATCTATCTATCTATCTATCTATCTATCTATCTATCTATCTATCTATCTATCCTCTTTGTCTTTCTTTTTATCTCTATCCATCCATCTCTCTCTCTCTCTCTCTCTCTCTCTCTCTGCCATTATCTGATATTGATGTTGTTTTAGTTTGACTTTCTCCTCCTTGTTGAGTGTGTGTGTGTTTGTGTGTGTGTGTGTGTGTGTGTGTGTGTGTGTGTGTGTGTGTGTGTGTGTGTTAGAGAGAAAAACTCAGTGATTTGTTGGTTGTAGTGTTTGTAGAAATCATTCAGAGTCTCTAGATTAAACTCTTCATCAGATCACACACACACACACACACACACACACACACACACTCTCTGACAGCTCCACAGCGGCCAGCGCTCAGTGTTGCACTCTGTTTGCTCGGGTGGGCCGGCGTGGCGGAGGTGGGCTGGTATTGACGCATGGTGTGGAGGCCTGGAGTAATTTGCTGCTGTATTATGTTTAATAAGTTTAAAATCAGAAAGGAGCCGTGTTCTTCAAAGGCAGAGTAATGAGCGTCAGAGGCAGTTCAAAGGGAATGCCCGAGTGTTTCTATAGCGCCGCGCAGTGAGTGAGAGTCTCCTCATTGCAGCAGCAGTGATATTTAACATGAAAGAAGCTCTTAAGTGGAGTTTAACTGAGAAAACAGGTTAAAGCCCTGTGCTCCGGGCGACAGAGGACACTTCTCTTTATTTTCTCTCTGTTCTTCTCTCCTTTCACTCTCTCTGTTATTCTCTCCATTCTCTCCCTTATTCTCTCCATTCTCTCTGTTCTTCTCTCCATTCTCTCTGTTCTTCTCTCCATTCTCACTCTATTATTCTCTACATTCTCTCCCTTATTCTCTCCATTCTCTCCCTTATTCTCTCCATTCTCTCTGTTCTTCTCTCCATTCTCTCTGTTCTTCTCTCCATTCTCACTCTATTATTCTCTACATTCTCTCCCTTATTCTCTCTATTCTCTCCCTTATTCTCTCCTTTCTCTCTGTTCTTCTCTCCATTCTCTCTGTTCTTCTCTCCATTCTCTCTCTGTTCTTCTCTTCATTCTCACTCTATTATTCTCTCCATTCTCTCCCTTATTCTCTCCATTCTCTCCCTTATTCTCTCCATTCTCTCTGTTCTTCTCTTCATTCTCACTCTATTATTCTCTACATGCTCTCCCTTATTCTCTCCATTCTCTCCCTTATTCTCTCCATTCTCTCTGTTCTTCTCTCCATTCTCTCCCTTATTTTCTCAATTCTCTCTGTTATTCTCTCCATTTCCTCTCTGTTCTTCTCTCCATTTTCTCTGTTCTTCTCTCCATTCTCTTTGTTATTCTCTCCATTCTCTCTCTGTTCTTCTCTCCATTCTCTCCCTTCTTCTCTCCATTCTCTCTGTCATTCTCTCCATTCTCTCTGTCATTCTCTCCATTCTCTCTCTCTCTCTCTCTCTCTCTCTCTCTCTCTCTCTCTCTCTCTCTCTCTCACGTGCGCGCTCTCTCTCTCTCTCTCTCTCTCTCTCTCTCACGTGCACGCTCTCTCTCTCTCCTCTGGTTTATCTCTCAGTAACTGTAGGTATGTTTTAAAGGGTCCTGTCTCCTTTGATGATGATGATTGTGAGGAGGAGGAGGGGGGGGGGGGGGAGAGGACACTAATTAATAATTACTCCTATAAAAATTAATCAGTAGTGACACGATTGTAGCTCCGCCTCTCTGGCTATCTCCTGTACACACACACACAGACACACACACACACACACACACACATACCGACATATTATGAAGCCTCTGTCCCAACAATCGCAGTAAACCTGCCTTCAAGGGTTCAAGGCTTACAGCGACAGAAGAGTCATTCGGATGCGCCTCGGAGCAGGAAAAGCTGCAATGGACAGCAGAGAGCAGAAGGAGAGACGGAGAGAGGGAAGAGGGAGGGCTGGAGGAGGGAAAGAGAGGAGTGATATGTGGAGAAGAGAGACTAAAGGCAGAATCAACGACATAAAGCCCTCAGGCCAACACACAACTACTGTCACTGCGCCTCATGCAACACGCTGCAACCTTCAGCACATTCCCTCGCAGTCAATTAGTCCCCACCGCTCAGAGGTGGAGATGAGCTCATCACTTTCACCGTTCTCCTGCGTCCTGTTGTGGAGGCTGTGGCTCTGTAGCCCTCTTCCACACTGGAGTTGACAGGAAATGATGTCTGTCAACAATAGTTCGCTTATTAAAGAGGTTTTGAGTACTAGTCTAATGTTATTACTATGTAATTACATAGTAGTTAATGCTTTGGTCCAACAGGTATGCACTATGACTATGTTTCAATGCCAATACAATAATAGCTTCCCTTCTAATTCCAGTTGTAATAGCCAAGCCCGTCTTAGCATTCTCCTTCAAGCGTGTAGAGCTTTGTGTTAGCCTCAGTGGCCTTCACCCACCTGGGTTCGACTTGGGGGGGGGCTAACTAACGCGCAGGGCAAGAAAATAAATTAACACCTCACATGCACTGAGCTCATTATCGTTCAGAATTCCGTTCACTCAGAGTGGCTTCTGTCCAAGCTTTCCGTACTCCACTGGAATACATGCTTTAACTGTGATATCAGCCGCCTGCTAAACGTCTCGCTCTGCGGTTTTGAGCGTGTAATACTCCGCCGGTCCAAAAAGCCCCTCTCAGATCAAAGCGTGTGGAGATGGAGGGGCTGTGGGTGGCTGCTGTTTTGCCTCCAGTTTTTTTTTTATTTTTTTTTTTTTTTTGGTGATGTACAGACACAGTGGCTCTCTTTCATCGTCCCGCACACACCGCAGGAGCTCGACTCAGCTCGCCTCCCATCAACAATCAGCCAACTGTTAGTCTCGTAGAGTACGCACTGTGAAGTTACTTACAGAGAGAGAGAGAGACAGAGAGCAGCATGAATCATGGCTTCAATAAAGAGCGCGGTGCAGATCAATGCAACCCACAGTAGTGTGAGGACACACACACTCTGGCCCACACTGTCCGAAACACAGGGGGCACGCTGGATTGTGTGTGTGTGTGAGTGAGAGAGAGAGACAGAGAGAGAGAGAGAGAGAGAGAGAGAGAGAGAGAGAGGGAGGGAGTGTGAGCTTGGCCTTGCCGGCGCACACCCTCAGCTGCCCATCAAAGTTTGATGAAAGGCAGCTCTTTGGAGAGCGAGGCAGGTACCGGCGCTGACTCATCAAAACGCGGCCAATTTTCACACCCAGCGAAAGTGGAAGGCGGCCCCTAATAACGTTAACACCTTCGTAATCAGACTTCTGCTTCACACCGAGGGGCCCTCGGAATATCGACGAGGAACGGAGAGCTGTTCTGGGCCTCGATCTATTGAGTTTGGACGGTAAATTGTTGGCCTTGAACCAGTCTGAGGACCCGGGCACCTGCGCTGAGAGTCAGGAGTTTGAGAATTAGACTCGGAAAGTTTGAAATCAATGTTTTCAATAATATAAACCAGATTATGGAACAGATAGCTTCCGCAGAAACAATCGGAGAGCTGCTGAGCCATGTTGGCAAGTGTTATTCACAGACAACGGTTACTGTATACACACACACACACACACACACGCACAGACGCTCATCTGATATGGTGTTGCTTGGCAGCCGCAGCCCTCTTTTAAGGAAGTTGTTTATGGAGGTTATTATTATTACAATTATTACAAATAATTAGACCTAAACTGAATGTTATTAGGGCGGCACGGTGTCGCAGCAGGTTAGTGTCACAGTCACACAGCTCCAGGGGCTTGGAGGTTGTGGGTTCGATTCCCGCTCCGGGTGACTGTCTGTGAAGAGTGTGGTGTGTTCTCCCTGTGTCCACGTGGGTTTCCTCCGGGTGACTGTCTGTGAGGAGTTGGTGTGTTCTCCCTGTGTCCACGTGGGTTTCCTCCGGGTGACTGTCTGTGAGGAGTTGGTGTGTTCTCCCTGTGTCTGCGTGGGTTTCCTCCGGGTGCTCCGGTTTCCTCCCACAGTCCAAAAACACACGTTGGTAGGTGGATTGGTGACTCAAAAGTGTCCGTAGGTGTGAGTGCGTGAGTGTCTGTGTTGCCCTGTGAAGGACTGGCGCCCCCTCCAGGGTGTATTCCCGCCTTGCGCCCAATGATTCCAGGTAGGCTCTGGACCCACCGTGACCCTGAACTGGATAAGCGCTTACAGATAATGGATGAATAAATGAATGAATGAATGAATGAATGAAGTCAATATCAGTTATGTCCTTCAATAGACTATAGATGAAAACAGTGTGGCGCTTGAAGCAGGTCACAGTGGCTCTCGGTGCTTGTAGCAGTAGGTGAAGGAGGCGTGCCTTCAGTTGAGCATTTTCAGTTTTTTCTTCATGTGTACAGAATTCTCACTTGGTTTCTCTCTATTTTTGCCTCTGGAATTAGTCCTTCTGAGCTCCAGAGTATTTCTCAGGTTTAGTCACAGCTGTTTTTCTCTTTCCACTTTGCCCTTTTTTGTAATAAAGTCCAGTAGTTCGTAATAAGTCTTGCTCATGTCTGTCTCTAGTTGCTTAGGCAACTGAACACAGCTTTCTCAAAAAACAAAACAAAAACATGCCAAAAACACTAAAAGGACTGAACAAAAAAGCAGTAAATGAGACTGCGTTCTGCTGCTTGCATCTCATTCCTGCGCACTCAAGGTTGGGATGAGCTGTGGCTCATTCTTATTCAAAGGAACAGTCACTGAAACAGGTCGTTCTGAACAGGGCTGTTCAGACAGCAGGGGAAAATGCTGCTGTGGTGTTTGATCCTCGTGGTATTTTGACCAAAGCAGGTCAGCGATGCCAGAATGGAGTTTACTTGTGGAAAAGACGTGTAAAATGTCCCCTTTAAAATATGATCATTCTATCAGTTGTGTGGGGGGAGGGGGGGGGGTTTACGTGGAGGAGCCAAGTCCAGAGTCCTTACTGGCCACACTTTGGTCAGAGGAGGTGTGTGCATTGTGGAAGGTGTCCAGTTGTTTGATTGGGGTGATGTGGTGGGTGGGGCTTCTGGCAGCATCTTTCGCCTCTGTCGTCTCTCCGTGTCCAGGCTGTGGAGAGGCGTCCGGTGGTGCGTGACTGCAGGAGACACTGCCACTCCTCAGTGGATCAAAGTGTCTACACGCTACCGGTCAGTTCCCATTAAGAGAGACACACGCAGGGGAATGAGTCTGGGACGTGAGGCAGCAGCAGTGGACTCAGCGAGTGTTAAAGTGGACGCTGGGGTCTTTAAAAGGCACGTGCTGGGCAACTTAATGAGTGCTACGTCCGTCCAGAGCCCCCCGCTCTGGCTGCCCGAGAGAGAGAGAGAGAGAGAGAGAGAGAGAGAGAGAGAGAGAGAGAGAGAGAGAGAGAGAGAGAGGCATTATTCTCTTTTTTTACTCCATAATTTGGTCGATAAATGTGAAGGACTTTTCATGGCTATTTGTGTGTGTGTGTGTGTGTGTGTGTGTGTGTGTGTGTGTATACGCACACTCTCTAAGAGTGAAATCCTGCGATAAAGCTCTGTGGCGCTGTGTTTAATGGAGCTTAATCCTCAGATTTGACATCCACAGGGCTGTAGTAATGCGGCCCTGCTCAGCTCTAAGAACCCTCCCAGAGTGAGGGACCTTACACACACACACACACACACACAGACTTACAGTTATATATCTTACCACCATATGTACACACATCATGCTGCAGATCCCCTGTATTATTAGATATCTACACTATTCCGACATGTTCTTCAGCCTGTGATCTACAGACGAGTGCTTGGTTCAATTCAGAACCAAAGCTCGAAGGTTAAAAGGCTTTCAGGGGGCTTCTGAAGGGAGGTCACTACTCCTGACAATTGATTGCTTGCTCTGGTTTAATTTAAGTTTGACTTTCATTTAAAGTGATCGGTTGGATGAAGGTCTTAACTAGTCACTGTAAAAAAGGTTGAAAGGTTGAAAACAATTTCTGAAACAGCGTAATACCGTAAACACTTTAATTTTACATTATTTCACTGTAAATGGCTATATCTAGGTATGGTTATATGTATATAGATATATATGCAGTATGGCTGTACCTCAGTCTCCATTGTCTCATGTGTCGCCCTATTTACATGTAATTTAATGGCAAAACAATGTTTTTCAATGTAAATTTTACGGTCTATATCTGTTTTTTACCAGAAAAGTACTGTAAACAAAACAGAAAAAGTATGACTGCTAAAAATAATACTGTAATGTCATATATATTTTGACCGTATATTTTATGGAACAATTGTGGCAACCACAGCTACCGTGTTTTTTACCGTAAATTTTACAGATTGTTTTTACAGTGAAATTTTTTATGAAAAACTCTAAGTGCCATTCCTTAGTATGACCCACGGAACCATCCGTAGGTCCAGGTCAAAGCCAAGCTGCTTGATGCTAGTCCTGCATCTCCAACATGTTGGACCTCCGCTTCTCACACCGTGTGTTAATTGTGTTTTCCATCCATGGCTCTCTTGACCTCTAACATTAAAATACATGTTGATATGTAGCAGTAATGTCCAGGAAAAGCACAGCACTGAGGAGGCAATATCAGTGTTATCGATAAAGAAAGAAACATATGGACGCCTCAGACATTCTCCACTGGACTGTGTGCTCTAAACTATGCAGTCATCAATGAGCAGCCTTCTGACAAAAGCAACAGCGAAGCAAAGCCCCTCACTCTGTTATCTCGAAACAAACCAGAGACATCCGGACATATATATATTTTACTGTATTTCACTGTAGTCCTATCCAGGCTCTCGTTGAAACTCCAAATATGAATAGATTCCATGAGTAAAAGCTGGTATTACAGACATGTAGTTGCTTATGCTACACTGCTGTAATCCAACTTTGGCAGTGAGTGCATGTGTTTATTACACTAATAATAATTGCACAGTACACACGTATAAAGCAAGGGCAAATTGTCATGGAAAAAACAAACGTGGAGTAGTGAAAGTTGAGACGAAAAACGAGCTGTTGTTGTTTGTTTCTTTGGATGTGGCTGTGAGCCGTGAGTGAGCTGCTGACTGGCGCACTGAGTTCAGAGAGAAGCCGAGCGCCCAGGGGAGCGGAGCGTCAGCAGTCCAGGCCCATGGGGCAGTGGCCAGGTGAGCTGAGCATGCTGGGATACTGACCAGCACTAATGTGTCTCCTCTGACCGCCCTGGGCTAAACATATTCACAGTAATTGCCTTGGGATTCAGACAGAGGCCTGGCGCAGCACTAAATGCAGAGGCATGAAATAGAGAGAGAGAGAGAGAGAGAGAGAGAGAGAGAGAGAGAGAGAGAGAGAGAGAGAGAGTGTCAGTCAGGCCAGACAGAGGTGTGTGGTGTAGTTTGCTTGTTTGGTAGTTTGTCAAACAAAAGTTCCAGAAGTTGGTTACAGTTTCTGGAGCTCGGGTTCCAGGCAACCTCACCCACATCTGGGCTCTGGGCCGGCCATTGCATGGTCTATTGATCCTTTCCGACCCACTAAACCCGAGATCATCATAGCCAGACCTCTGATCCAGGCTCCAGACTGGGGTTTTACAATGGCACTATGACACTAGCCATGGGTTGCTGTCATGTGATTTTTCTTTTTGTTTTTATTTTTATTTTTGCCATGGGTGCCATAATGGGGACAGATGAGAAAGATGGATAATCTCCTACACACACACACATACTCCTACACCGGAGAGAGTCTCACAACACTCAGAAGCACGTCTCACTCACAGCACTGCCGCGTTGTGTCAAGTGGGCGTTACATAGTGAGGAGAAAAACATCATATCCACTGTTAGCCATATTAGCATTTTCATCATAGGATCTAATGGAAAACTGTTAGCAGTCTCATATGCATTTCTTTGCATTGTGACAGAGTCTGAGTTCATACACAGACCATATACAAGCTTCAGTAATTGTGTTATTTCACTCATGCTTTGTTTTAGCCTTGTCCCATTCTTTAAGACCTGTTTATAGTGTAAATAATTTGATCCCACTGTCCCTGTGTGGAATTGATTCTTTGAGGACAATATTTTATCACTGTCTGTCTAAATTGCTTCTTTGATTTGCCTTAAAATGTAATAAAGTAGTTCTCATTGTTTGAAAGTGTGAGTGATTAATTAGCCGAGGGTTCTATATTATTAGTTTTATTATCTATGATGAAGAGATTGTGGAGCAGTTTGGGACACAGCCTGAGCTACTTTCAACTGACTGACAGAGAGCTCTGTTCACAAATGTGATGCAGATAAATGGGTCAGGGATCTATACTATTGTTTCTTTCATGTTTACGTCATAACGAGGACTAAATGTGTTAGTCCCCAGGAATCTGAGGTCATCCGGCCAGTCAGGCAGCTTTAATGTCATACTGCGAAATAAAGGTTTTACTTACAAAGTGAGGACGTTTTGGTCCTCATGATGCACAAAAACCAACAGACCCCATACAGACAATGCCCATACCTAGAACTGCTTCTCTGCTAATGATAGCACATCCACAAACACGGATCACCGCCATTAGCCAAGGGCCCTGCTTTGCCCCACCCTCACCATTTCTTTTCATTCGCTTGCTTATTTTGAAGTTGTCTTCCAAGGTCTCCTCTTTCCCTGTCTCCTCCTCAGTGGATTTAAGCTGGTAATTGTGCTCTAACGCAAAGAGCGGCATCGCCTGCTCCGAGGCTAATGAACAGCTGGAATTCCAGCCACATGTTGAAGCAAAGGGTGAAGGTAAAGGGAGAGGATCGGGAGAGAGGTAATGAAGGAGCGTGGGCGAGCCCATGGGACCTGGGCTGAAATGCTGCGGAGAAAAAGAGAGAGAGATGTCCTTCGTTCAGGAGCTTATTCAAATGCTTGCCTGCGTTTGGTTCGGCCAAAGAGTGAGAGCGAGCGAATGAAGGAGGGAGATAATTAGAGCGCTGGATGGATGAATGGATGGATGGATGGATGGTTGGAGGAAGGGAAAGGGAGGGGAGAGGGTGAGAGACGAGGCGAGTTAATGACATTAAACGGGGCTGATGAATTGACACCCATCGAGCCGTATTGACATCACCTGAGCCGCCGCCGCAGACAGGAGGGCTCCGGATCCAGGCTTTTTTCAATTAAAGAAATAATTTGATTCTGGGCGCAGGAACCTCAGAGGGACAGAGGCATGATTGATGGGATGCTCGGCGACGAGAGGTGTCACCTCGGCAACCTGAGTCTGGGTGCCCCCTCCCCCACAACCCTCAACACCTTCCCGAGCCCCCCACAACCTCTCATTCTGTCTCTAATGTCCGGCCCAGGTGGGCTTGTGTCAGAACTGTCCATCATAGGTGTTTACAGCCTCTCTTTCTCTCTCTCTCTCTCTCTCTCTCTCTCTCTCTCTCTCTCTCTCTCTCTCTCTCTCTCTCTCTCCATGTCCATGTCCTACTCTTTAGTCCTCCTCCGGTCCAGGCTCCTTCGCTCCAGCTTGGTTTGATGGAGACTTTCTTTTCCTGAAACTGATCTGGGAGATCATTTGTGACGTTCATGTGTAGCTCCTTCGCCTCCATTCTGCGCAGCGCGGTGCATCAGGCCACATCCCGCCTCTAATCCGGGGACGTCTCCAGCAGGGGAGCGGCCTTACATCAGCTTTAGTGTCTGCATGACAACATAAAAGCCACTCGCGCTGCTTGAGAGTGTGAAATATTTAAATCAGGCAACCCAGGCTTGTTTGTACACAGAGGACCAGTGGTGTATGTGTGTGTGTGTGTAAAAGAGAGAGAGAGAAAGAGAGAGGGAGGGTGGGAGCAGTGAGCTGATCAGCTAATGGACTGATTCTGATGAATTAGAGGTGTCTAACATGTAACATGCTATTTATTTTCCCCGAGGCCACTCCCGCCATTACCTTACCATCTTCAGTGCTTTCAAACATGTAACATGCCTCCAATTTCCTGGACAGCAGCCGGGTTGAATAAGCCGGTGAGTGGTCAGGAGGGTAATGACCACGTAATGGCCACTGTTTAACCCTTGAAATCCTAGCAGGCCATTATCTCATAACTATATAAACAATAAACAATTTGTTTGATAGTCATTCCTAGAAAATCCATAATAGTAACTAGATTAGGAGGAGCTGCAGTTCCTCTGGGGCTCACTTACAATGGTGCACAGGGGGCTGTTTACCAGCAGTATGACGGACCCTTAATTTCCAGCCTCACATTGAGCTGAACAGGCTGTTGTTGTTGTTGTTTCATTGTTTTTAAAAATAACATATAAAAAATCCTCTAATTTGATTGGCTTCACTGTGTTATGCCTTATTCTTAGAGCAGTGTTGGCTGAAACACTCTTTATAGCTTCAGTGGTAGTGGGCTATTGTGACATCACAAGTAGATTTAATTAATTGTATGTTTTGAAATGTAAACAGTGAAATCCTGCAGTTTTATATAAAATAGCACTGGGTAAGGTTTAGTATTTTTGCTCCTGGGCTCCTTCCACCCTACAAATCCAAGGAGAGGGGGTGGTTTCCTACCATTCTTCAGAAGATACATAGTGCATGTTCTGCAGTGCTGAGACTGGAGCAGCAACAACAGAGGCTCTTATCGGGTACAGTGGTCGTTATCAAACACTGCTTCTTTCCAGTGCTGAAAAATCAACCGGAGAGTGTGTGTTTTGCTTTTGGAGAGTGGGTCAGGGCTTATTTGTTTCTGTCGCGCAGTCACACCTTAGTCAGAAATGTCAGGATCGAGTGACTGAGCCTGTGCCTTTAGGCTTGGGTTTAGTCTCCAGTTGCACAAGGTCAGAATGCAGCTTGTCCGAATGTGCAGTCAACCAGCGCGGTTACAAACATGCACGCACAAACAGATTCATACTCACGCACGCACACACATACACACACACACACACTTCTCCCTTGTTCTCACACTGGTCTGTGGGGAGGAGGAGGGTGGGATGTCAGTGTGTACAGGACCGCCGGAGTCTCTCTGCTTATTTCACAGCAGCACCTGCTGGCCCATCCACACACACACACACACACAGACTCCCAGAGTCTCACCTACCACCCCAGACCTGTCACGACACCATCTTTCACTTCTGAATTGATGACGTTGGCCCCTGCCAATGTCTGAGGGATTTCAGGTTCGCTTTCTGAAGCCAAGCAGCATAATGAATGAAAAGCCCCTTCCCAAATTGATTTCCAACGAAATCAAAACCCACGCGATTCAATTTTCCAGCACAGGGTGCCATGAAGGAGCTCGGCAAACTTCTAAAGGCCAAAAAAGAGGGGGCTATGATAAGACGAGAAGGTGGGTTTCTCTCTCCCTCTCTTTGTTGGCAGCCGTGTTAGCACAGGTGGAGCGGAGCCGGCCCAGTGTTGAATGAAACGGTGGAGGCTTATGTTGTTTTCCAGCGAGTCCCTCGTAAACTCGTAAAAAGCCATGAATTTCCAAGGACACTGCTGTTGAACGGCTGATAAACTTGTAAACAGAAGAGGCCCACTCCACATTCATCCAGTACACATCCATCCATCTATCTATCTATCTATCTATCTATCTATCTATCTATCTATCTATCTATCCATCTATCCATCTATCCCTCTATCTGATTTACAGTAAATTTGTATTCCATTCACCATATTTAAACTTGGAGATTTCGTATTTTAGAAGCGATTTTTTTTGTGACAGTGTAATTATAATTTAGCAGATTGGAGCTTGTCTGAACTTGGGCACAATACAGGCTTGTTCCATTAGACAATATTTACTACAAAAGAAAGGAAGAAACAGTAGAGATTAGCAGAAAAAAAACAAAGCATTTTGCTCTTCACTCTAATACTCTCTCTCTCTCTTTTGTGGACTCCTCCAGCTGTAGTCCGGCAGTGCACTTTCATGTGTTTTGGGGAGTGGTTTCAGTAAGAGGGCTTAAGGCATGGAGTGGGATTTTGTTGTTGTTGTTGTTGTTGTTGCTGCTGCTGCTGCTGCTGCTACTGTTGTGGTTGTTGTTGTTGTTGTTGATGATGATGATGTGGTTGTTGTTGTTGATTGGATATTGTAGCCTACACATAAGAAAATGACTTTAAATTAACGTATTTTTTTTATTTTGTTTTGTTTTAAAGGAGTGCATGAAATTAAATAATCTACATCTAGAGATATAATTTGAGTAACATTACAATTGTTATATCTGGGATTCTATGTAACCCTTTGATCAATAAATAAATACATAAATAAATAAATAAATAAATAGGCTTTTATTTTTATTATTATTATTATTATTATATTTTAATGTACACTTGCTGATTTCTCAATAAATGACTTGTTCCAGTTTACGACACGTGATTTCATTAAAAAATATATATTTAATGACAGAATAAATGTAAATATTTGGTGTACTCTCTTTATCGTAAATACCATATATTTAATATGAACTCCACAAGTTTGTGTAAAAGCCTCTGACCACACCCCCAGCAGAAGGTCAGAACACAAGGTTTCAGTGGAGGAGGTAAGAGTAAAAAAATATATAAATAAATAAATAAATATCTGACCATAAATATGACATGTGGCCTTGGAATAGTCCAGAATCTCCAGCATTTCTCCTTTACGTACTTGCCTTTGTTCTACAAACACGTTGCTGTTGTTTATCTCCAGGTTTGAACAGAATATATATATATATATTTATTAATATACCGATACAGTGCCAACGTTTGACCTCAGCTGACCTCCACGGTACACGTCGCTCACAGGAGAGGTTCGCCTTTTGCAGATGACCTTGCTAAAAGCTTGTAGTTCCACTTTGTCTCTGTGACATTCTTCTGTCTTTGTAAGTTGACCGGGCTATTCATTAGTGCTGAAGCTTCTGTCTACCTGCCTCAGACTTCAGCACAGCGTCCAGCACTCTCAGCGGTCCACCCACAGAAACTGCCTACACACACTGACCTGTACGCCCAGCTCTGTATCTGCTCATGTACACAATCCCACCGCCCTGACCGGCATAGAACAGGGGGGATGATCTCATAAGCTCAGAGAGAGAGAGAGAGAGAGAGAGAGAGAGAGACTGCATTCGCCTTCCAAGTCTCTTGGCTCAGTTTGATTTTTTGCTTACATCTCTGTACCTACACGGTTCACTCTGGTCTCTTTGAGAGGACTCAAGGCTCCAGGAGGGATTTTTTACACTATGAAAACTTGCAGAAAATAAACTATAACAACATTCAAATGTCCTAAAGTTTTCATAACTCTGTTCTGTAATACTTTACCGCAGGGTATCAGTCACTCAAACAAGCCTCACACCTAAAACCTAAACTTAAAGGCTTACGGTTGTTTTTGTGACAGTCGTCATTTTCACCCCGGACTGTGTTGTTACTGTCTTTATTGGAGTAAGTCTTTGTAGATGTGCTGCAGGTTCATGTCCATGGTTTTCGAAGGCTTATATAGGTGTTAGTTCTGTGAAAGATGACCTATGGTAAAGTGTTATAATTCCAGCTTTTCTCGACTATGTAGCAAGCTGTGAATATTGATCTAAGCTGCATGACTGCGTATCAATACACCGTCCGAAATATTGAACCGCGTCTCAAAGTGTCAAATTCTGCACCAAACAGTTTTTGAGCAATAAAAAAAAACACAAATAATAAAACTCTTACTAAGGGATCCACAAATGATGAGATATTCAGTTAAAAATATGGACAATAGGAATTCAGAGTTCAATCATTCACTCACTGTTTTGTCATTTTATTGTAACTCTTTCATAGTATAAAAAACCCACATTCATTCATTCATTCATTCAGGGTCACGGTGGGTCTGGAGCCTGCCCGGAATCGCTGAGCGAACACAGAGAGAACACACCACACTCCTCACAGACAGTCACCCGGAGGAAACCCACGCAGACACAGAGAGAACACACCACACTCCTCACAGACAGTCACCCGGAGCCAACCCACGCAGACACAGGGAGAACACACCACACTCCTCACAGACAGTCACCCGGAGGAAACCCACGCGGACACTGGGAGAACACACCACACTCCTCACAGACAGTCACCCGGAGGAAACCCACGCGGACACTGGGAGAACACACCACACTCCTCACAGACAGTCACCCGGAGGAAACCCACGCAGACACAGGGAGAACACACCACACTCCTCACAGACAGTCACCCGGAGGAAACCCACGCGGACACTGGGAGAACACACCACACTCCTCACAGACAGTCACCCGGAGGAAACCCACGCGGACACTGGGAGAACACACCACACTCCTCACAGACAGTCACCCGGAGGAAACCCACGCAGACACAGGGAGAACACACCACACTCCTCACAGACAGTCACCCGGAGGAAACCCACGCGGACACAGGGAGAACACACCACACTCCTCACAGACAGTCACCCGGAGGAAACCCACGCGGACACTGGGAGAACACACCAACTCCTCAAAACACATCATTTTATTTCTAAAAAATAAATAAATAAATGTAAAAAATAAATAAATAGTAAAAAGTAAAATGTAATTTGAAAATGAAAATGGCATTCATTATGAGTTCCATCAAGAACATTTTTTGGGCATAACACAGTTTTCAAAAGTAGCTTTAGTTTAGAGGGTGATGTTGATGTTTTCAGTCGTGAATGGTGTGTATTAATGCTTTTTTTGTGTTTTTTTTCCTTTCTTTTATTTATTTTTTTCCTTTTTATAAACTTCAGCCTGACGTGTTAAACTTCCGGGCTCTAAACCATGGCAGCTCCACACAAAACCCTGAGTCTTATGTTGTAGGCCAGTGTTGTAGGCCACATCTTCACTGCCGCGACAATAACCTTGGATCTCTGCATTTCTCATTGTTCTTTTGTTTAATCTATTTTCTTTTTTAGCCCTTTATTTAATCCCCACCTGCTGTTTACACTGTGTTAAAACTTCCAGTGGACGGATGGAAATTCAGTTCCATTCATTGAAACTAGCACTGGAGGCTAGTTGTGTTGAACGCTGCTTGTGTCTCCCGTGTTGATGGGGTGTCTTGTTGCGGCTGGAGCTTTGGCGCACTGCCGCCACTGGTATGATGAAGGTGACTGAAGTCTGATTGAAAAGATCTGACGTGAAACAAATGTCACATTGAGGCAAAAACAATTCAATTTGTGCCACTTCAGCAACAAACGGACACTTCCAAAGATGGAGAGAGAGAGAGAGAGAGAGAGAGAGAGAGAGAGAGAGAGAGAGAGAGAGAAAGCACGCTGGCCGGTGATCAGTCATATCCCGTGGAGAGGAGAGGGGGGTAATTATCGGTAGAATACAGAAGGCTGTCCTGTCAGCGGATTTGCACTCGCACTAATCAAGCCATTGACACAACAATTGCGTCCAGACAACAAGTGGCCTTGGGCCGGCCGGCCCCACCTGCCAAGCGTCCATCGAGCGGCCGGCTCGTCTAATGAACGCTCCGCTGTAATTAGAGCGCGATATCTCTGAAATTAGGCCTGCCATAGCATTAATTACACAATTACACAAGACGTGGGTTGGGGAGGTGTGGTGGTGGTGGGGTGTGGGGATGGGGTAGAGGTGGAGTGGAGGATGGAGAGCTGGAGGGGAGCCTGGCTGGAGGCTTCTGTTTGAAATGACTATGAACTTTGGACACCACTTTGCGTCATGAAATAATGAAGAATATCTGGTTTTTGGGTGAGAATCTGTGTGTAACCAGGTGAGTGTGTGATTTCAGAGAGCTTTCTCATCTTATGCAAGCACAATCCCAGCCTTCCAGCATTTAAAAAACACCTGGAACTAGGAAACTCTCAGGCGAGGTGAAACTGCCAACACGGTGGAAGAGGGAGGGCTTGCCCTTAAGCATGGGAACACCTCGCCTACTTCCAAACACCAACGGACAATCTGGAGAGACAGCAATCAACTCGCAGAGGTGGGATTCAACATTGGGAACCAAAGCTTCACATACGGAACAGACTCAGCTCTTCTGAGTTGTCAGTGGTCTCTATGGATTGTGTGCTTAGGCTCCGCAGTGAGGAAGGTGTTCCCTCGCTTAAGGGCAAGGCCTCCCTGTTTTCTCTATTGTCATATTCCCATCATAATAGGATTCCATCCTTTCATTGAGTCCAGGGGAAGTCCACCTCTCACACACACACACACACACACACGCACACACACACACACACACACACACACACACACACACACACTCACTCACACACACACACTCACTCACACACACAGTAGAACTGTCTGAAATTGCCTGCTGTAGTAGTAATTACATAATTACAGAAGCCGCAGGCTGGTTGGTGGAAGCTGGAGGGGAGTGTGGAGGTCTTTTTTGTTTTGTTTTGTTTTTTTCTGGGAGAAGGATCTCATGGCGGATTGGAGTGGGAGGGTGATGGCGGGGGGCTTCTGTTTGAAACGCCAAGTGAACTCTAGACACCACTTTGATTCATGATCCAGGCTTTGTGGAAATATCGCCTTTGCCAAGTTAATTTGTAAAGGGCAGCGTTTTTGGTCAGAGAAAATCAGCCTGACCTTTTCCTGGAACAATCCTGGCTTTTGGGCTCTGTCTTTGTCTCTCTCTCTCTCTCTCTCTCTCTCTCTCTCTCTCTCTCTCTCTCTCTCTCTCTCTCTCTCTCTCTCTCTCTCTCTTTCTCTTTCTCTCTTCACCGCTGAGGCGCATTGTTGTTCTCTGTCGACAGACGGCACTAAACCCAGCGCCGTGGCATTCAATTAATCGCCTCTAATAGAGTAAATGTGTCTTAATTATTGCTGGCCTAAATGAATGGATTTGTCTTCTCTCATTTACTGTAGGTACAGCCCAAATCTCAAATGAGCCCCTACCCCACTACCCGCCCCATACATACACCTTCTCACTAATCCCACTGTTCAGACTGATCCCACTGAAATCCCACTGTCTGTCTTGCGGTGCTTTTAACCCCTTCCACTTCAGACCATTACTCAGGCCTTAGTTTTTACCATTGTGTAGCTTCTTTGATTAATATATATATATATATATATATATATATATATATATTATATATATGGATTCCCTTAAAAATGAGCAGGTCTGTTTACATCTGGCATTAACATGCTTTTTAAATGCATGCTTTTTTACATCTGGATGTGCTTTGATTGGATCCTGTTTACACTTGTCGTTAATATGCGTCCAAGTCTGGCGTCTGATTTTACTTTCCCCCATAGAAGCAAACCCATGTGTACATTATTCCTCTTTTATTTCCTCTAATCAGCTGTAAACATTACTCACCTGCTGCTACCAGTGTATTATATGCTGGGAATAACCCTGGGAAAAACTTTTAACACGGAATCCCATTCCGATTGCACTGTTCAACCTGAACAAGATCTGAGTGATCAGATTATAATCGGGTCACACTGCATCTTGGAGGTGTTTACACCGTCAGCAAAAATGCAAAATTTAACGCCAGGTGTACACAGGGCCAGTAACTTGAGTCTGATCACTTTATAACAGTGTAATACATCTCTGAGATCAGAGACAGAAACGAAAGACAAGCGCAGTCAGCCACTTCCAGCTTTTGGTTCTAAAGGGGGGAGGGGTCAGTAGCTACATTTCAGTCTGTAGAGGGGTCTCAGCTTCTGCAAATACCCCAGCTGATTTCAAGAGATTGTCTGGGTGAAGGAGAAGTGTGAAATATGTGAAGTACATGAAATTTCTTAAAGCAGTAGAAGGTTTCTCCTGAACTTTAGCAGGAATTCAGGAAGCTTTTCAAAAGCTGTATTTTTAACAGTGCATCTGCCATCCCCTGTCTTTGTGAGGACGTGTTTGTGTGTGTGTGTGTGTGTGTGTGTGTGTGTGTGTGTGCTGGGGTGAAACCACAGACCCCTCGCCCCTGCCCACTTCCTGCTCCAGAACAGCATGCAGATAAGGAAGCATGCTGCATAATCAGCTAACCCTAGTACAATGTTGGGCCAACACCGGGGCCTACCGCTCTCCCTAGGTGTCCATTGCAGTGGAAATGCTCGCCCAGACGTCCCCCATAACACAGCTGTGTACGATTGCTTTAAACAAATTGTTCCCACACTTTAAATATCTCATAACTACGATGCAAATATCTCATTCCCACTAATAAAATATCTCATTCCCACAAGATAATTATTTCATTACTATGTCATAAATATATAATCCCCACATCTAAAATATCTAAATCCCACAACTTAAATATATAATTCCAAAATCTTAAATATCTCATCAAATTATATGTTTATATCAAAATCACAATTTAAATATCTCATTCCTATGCCATAAATATCTCATTCCCACAGCTTAAATATCTCGTTCCCACCAATTAATTATTTCATTCCTATGTCATAAATATATAATCCCCACATCTAAAATATCTCATCAAATTATATGTTTATATCAAAAATCACAATTTAAATATCTCATTCCCACAGCTTTAATATCTCGTTCCCACCAATTAACCACCAATTCTCATTCCTATGACATTAATCTTTAATTCCACATCTTAAATAACTAATTTTCTAAACTTATTCCAATATCTTAAACAGTTAAATGCTAATTTTATGTTTATATAATTCCCACAACTTAAATATCCCATTCCCATGCTTTATATATCTCATTCCCACGTTTTAATCATCTCATTCACATTTCGTATTTTCTTGGGACTGAGTATTGTGAGTGTGGATGGGTTTATCAGCCCCCCACCCTTCAAAAGAACAAAAGAGGCATGGGGGGGAGGGGCATAAGGCACTGAGAAGGAATGCAGAGATGTGACGCTTTACAGCCCCCTGCACCTCTGGTGCCGTATTTATTATGGTGTGTTTTATTGGGCCTGTAAAAGATCCCTGATGAATTTTGGAGGCTTATGAAAACATTTTCAGGAGGCCATTAATATGGTTTGGGAGGCAAGCCCTGTCCAGTCCCATGGGAGCAGAGGGAAGCAGAGCGCTTTTACAGCACGCTCAAGGACAAACCTGCAGCAGACTGAAGCAGCTATTGAACACACAACAGAGAGAGAGTGAGTGAAGGTGTGAATGAGTGAAGGCAGGTTTGTGTGTCCATGTTTAACTCTTAAATGCACACCCCAGGCCGTCAGTACCTCAAGATGATATTTAAACTAACCATATTCTACCCCTTTCCCACTAGTGAACACAGTTCAGTGTTTTAATGGAATTTCTGTTACATGTTTTAGTCAAAACACCACAAGGACCAAACCCCACCACAGCGTTCCCCCACCCCCCCACCCCAGCATTTCAGACACAGTGCCCCCGCTCCTAGTTTGCCAGGTTCTGGGGTTGTTTTGTGTGTCCTCATTAATGGCCCCACTTTCTCTAAGGTGTTAACCCTTTATGGTCAGGGCAAGGGTTTGAGGGTTTGAGACCAGACTGAAGTGGGTCAACTCCTGGCCCATTTTCCCTCGGCTGCTCCAGAAGTTGAACATAAGGTGAGGGAGCCTGGGGGACAAGGGTCCTCCTCTGGGGAGCTGTCCCCGGTCCTGAAACGCTGAAGCAGGGAATTCTTCGGCCCAGCGCCGGCCCTCTTCACCAAGTACAAAGGCCTGCTTTCGTCCTCTCTCTCTCTCTCTCTCTCTCTCTCTCTCTCTCTCTCTCTCTCTCTCTCTCTCGGCCCACAGTCAGCAAAGTGCTGCTTATATCTGTGACTAGTGGCTTCATTTTGTATGCCTTTCAGCCTGTACCTCTGACTGTGTTTTTTTTTTTTTTTCTTTCTCCTTTTCTTTTTTGCTCTCTGCTGAAGTGGAGATTTTAGCCGCGGCAGCCGGAGATGAATGCCATGCACCTGTGTGTGTGTGTGTGTGTGTGTGTGTGTGTGTGTGTGTGTGTGTGTGTGTGTGTGTGTGTGTGTGTTTGTTCACTTCTGTGTTTGGGAGGATGTGACAACAGGTCACAAAACAAGGACATCAGAGAACAGAACCATTCTTTTCCTTAAAAAATAAATAATAAATAAATAAATAAATAAATAAATAAATAAATAAAACAAAAAGCTTTCACTTTAAATGGAATTCCACCAATTTTTTTCCAAAATTTTGCTGAACTCGCTTGTTGAGATGTAGAGGAGAAATCAGGGCTTTGTGCCACCAAAAAGTAACAAACAACGTCAAATATTTTACATTTGTTTCATAACATGCACAAGATGGTAAACCCAATTGCTTTATGGCCCATAGAGCCACCCCCACACACACACATGGGGTTGGACATGTTGAAAATAGATTTAACACCGAATCTTTCACACATCCAGGCAATCACTGGACAATGTTGGTGTTTGCTCTTTTGAAAACCTGGACACAGCATTGAGTCCAGTTCCTTTCAATACCAATGTTATATGAGGGTGAAGGGTCACTGTGACCATCACAGCGCTCATGCGAAGAAGCTGTGGCCCCAGGGTCAACTGGAGGCTGGAAGTGTGGTTGTGCTGTGAAACGTTTGAGTGGGTAAGAGTTTGACTTGCCCTGGCGTTTGTCTCGTGGCGCTGGAACTGTATCTAATTCAATAAAGCGCAAGGTGTTTGGCTGGCAGATCATAAAGCATGCAGCCGGGAATGAGATTTGGGCTGCATTAGGCTAATGTGCTTTTACGGAGCGCGGCTCTGAGCAGTGGCTCGTGGCCGTCCCGGCTTTGATAAATCAGGCTCGCACTCTCCGTCTACCCATCATGCCCTGAGAATGGCATCCTGGCGTGCACTCGGCCTAATCAAGTGAGTGGAGGCGGACGGTGTCCAGTTAGAGTCGTTCGGCTGTGGGGTTTCTATTTGGGATCCTTCCCAGTAGGGAGCGGGTCGGAGTAGAAGCCACCTCATCCGGTCATCCGGACTTGGCTGTGGGCAGGACGAGGAAGAAGAAAAACAGCTTTCTGAGATATATATATATAAAATGGATGAGGGGGCCTTTCTTTTAGGCTATGTCTGGAACATGGCCACCATCTTGAAAACCGCCATATTGGATCGCTGGCAAGTTTTTCCAATGGGAAGTTGGTTATGTGGCATGGCAAAAAAGTGAATGGTTGACACATTAAATTCTTGCATGCGTTAATGTGTGATAATGTGTGATATATATATATTGGCGGTACAGAAAGTTACAGACAAAGAGAAAGTTGGGGACAGTGGGGGGAAAAGTCGTCCGTCCACCCGTGCATCTATACATTTTTATGTACAGTGCATCGCTCCAAAACAAGTCCATTTACGGCAGCGTGAATGGAGCTTTATGGTTATGTCCTCCTGTTTGAATCTGCTCGTAAAGCGCTCGGGTGCCCACATGCACCAGGAGAAGGATGGGGAGAGAAAGGGCGAGCGAGATAGATTGAGAAAGTGTGTGAGAGAGAGAGAGAGAGAGAGAGAGAGAGAGAGAGAGAGATAGAGAGGCGGAGGGAGAGCCGAAAGCACTGTGTTTTCACTGTGGCCAGATGGCCGGAGCATTAGCTCCAGCACCTCAGCCTGTTCCCCGTCTCCTCTAGCTGTCTTCTCCACAATGAAGCGCTGAGGAAATGGGCCTACCGCCGGCTCCGGAGCTTTTTATGAGCCGCTCGCTGCGACTCCTTCACACAGGAGCTGTTTCCTTTCAGGCCCTCTGTCTCTCCCTACAGTAAACTCCAACAGCACATGCTAAAAAAGTGAGGAGGCTCCGGGGGGCGGGGGGTGTGGGTGTGGGGGGGGGGTGGAGGGGGTTAGCTATTATCAAAGACAGGGGAAAAAAAAGAAGCATGAATAAATAAAGGCGATGCCAAGGCCTGGCGTTATTGAGGCGAAGGAGCAGCAGCCTGCCTTCTGCTCGGTGAGGGGAATTACGCTCCAAAAAGTGCTGATTTCAAACCATGGCACTTCAAACACCTCCAGCATATTGGTTCGAAAGGCTTGTCTGGGATTGTAGAAGGGGTTTGCTTTACTTTCTCTCTTTCTCTCTCTCTCTCTCTCTCTCCCTCTCTCTATCCAGAGACGCTCCACTCCATCCACTATCTCGAGCAGGATCTGCCTCGGCTGCTGCTTTGCTGCCTTCCCTTCGCCTCCCGCCATCTGCCTTTAATTGATTGAGCACCTTATCACATTGCCTCCACTTCCTTTTCCAACTGCGCTTTTAGAAACCCCCCGAATATCATTCCAGTTTGACTCCGGCTCAAACAATGCTCTCAAGTCCTTAACTAATGCAAATGGAGAATTCATAAGCCATGATTATGATTATTAAAATGAATATAGTCATATTACCACAACGGGGCATGAATGTTACAGTACGCTGGTGTAAATGTGTTTGACCCCTGTTTATTGAGCACTCCTCCTGAGATACGGATAGTAATTGGTGGGTTGTGTCTTTGTGTTGGTAAAAGCCCCTACCCTTCTGAGAAAGCTTTACACTACACATGACAACATTTACTGTGAGGTTTTCAGCCTTGACAGCACTAATGAGGCCAGCTATTCACTGTTGGGTGATTAGTTCCTGATCCCAAACACCACTCTGACTCATCCCAGGGGGATCTGATGGGGATCCAACATTCCCAAGCAGTTTCACTGCTCCACAGCCAAACGCTGCGGCGAGTTACACCTCTCTAGCCCATGTTTGGCATTGGGCCTGTTGACTCTAGGTTCATGGGCAGCTGCTCCAGAGTCACCCATTTTGTTAATAGTGATGTGGTTTTAAATGGTGGAAGAGAAGGGTGTCTGGGTAGGTGTCTGGATGCTGAGTGTGTACAGTACCAATACATACATGGCTTTTAGGTGCCAGTGTTCTTGCTGTTATATTTTAGTGTAATCCCAAACTCTGGGCAAGGCTGGGGCCGATGGGGGAGCTCCCAGCATGCACTGCGGCTCCCCCTTTTCGCAGTTTTGGGGTTAGTTTCTGGGTTTTATGTTGTTGTTTGTTGTGTGTAAGGGGATGATGTTTTGTGTGTGTGTGTGTGTGTTTGGGATTGGTATATAGCAAGATGCTTTCTTTAGGGGTCTCACCATCACAAAGTAGGGGGTCTGCTGGTGTGTACTGCCCCTGATTCTCCCTACATGGCAATCCCAAATACTGCTTGCTCACTTGTGCCCTTTTTAGGGCACTAAATACAGTATGGCTGTGTCTCAATAACCATCTTCGAGTCTGTCACAACACATTAAAGGAACACTAGGTAAGATCTGATATGTTTGCTCCTGGGCTCCTGCTACAGTTGCAGAGTGTGATTCACATTTACAGCACTGTTCTGAAATCTGGTGAAGGAAGTTACATAGTGCAGTTTCTGCAGTGCTGAGCCTGGACTAACAACAACAGAGGGTCCATTCTCCCTATTACAGCTCGGTGCAGCATCACAATGATTTTAAGCTGTAATTTTAAGGTAAGAATGATGACCTAGCGATCCTTTAATAGTTAAGCATTTGTGTTACGTTTCCTGTAAAACAGGTTTTTTTATTATAAAGGATGATATACCAGAAACATTTGATCATTCACAGTCATTGCCTTCACTAAAGAACCCCCGAAGAACCATTTTTTCCCCCAGATTCTAGTTGCACAGAAGGCAGAGAGAGTTTATTATTGTTTCCACTGTCAGACCATCTCATCCACACATCTCCACCTATTCATTTCATCCCACTGCTGAATCCTCCTTTTTAACTGGCCTCCAACTAGCACTCGTCAGCCCAGACCGGACACGCGGAAACCTCAGCACACGCTGGTATTTTCAACAGTGGACCTTCTTGTCTTATTTTCTTGTTTTTCCCCATTGGAGCTGAAACAAATGGCGACGGTGGGGACCCAGAGTAAGGCTGAGGAGTTGACATTTAAGTGAAATGGAGCCCAAATGGGCCGGTGGGATGCAGTAATGATGCAGGAGAGGCTCGTGCTCTACGAGGAAGATTTATGGGCTCCTGAAGCCCATCATATTTTAGCCGCTGATGTGCGCTGTGGGTGGTTTATGTGGGATTGAGGACTTTGCTGTTTGAGCCCATCACTTGAGGCCTTTTGTGCCTCGCTGACATCCAGTGTGAGGTCACACACGCAAGGGCTCTAATAGCCTGAGCTGGCACCCACCATTATAGCTCCTGGCTCAGCTGCCATTTTACTCCAGCCCCTGCTTTCTTTGTAGCTTTTGGTCTGTTCTGGATTTTTTTTTTCTTGTAGGCCTGGCACTGCTTAGCAATGCCACAAGTGGCTGAATAAATTGACCTGTCACTAGCAGGACCTGAGGAAAAATCCCATCCCGAGGACTGAGCTTGCTTTTAAAAAAATTTACATTTTGTGCGTTACTTGTGATGTTTGTTGATATTATGTGATATTTATTTAATTTCTTTTATCTGAAATTCCATTGCCACTGCTTTATAGATAATATGTAAGAAAATGACTAATGGCTTTTTTAAGGTGGACCAGTAATGTTTATTGTTTTGTTGATTGTCTGCTTGGAATTGTGGACAAACAAAATTAGAAACTGCATTAAAGTCACCATTTCTGATATAAAACAAATCATAATACTCCTTTTACACTGAGCTGCTACATTTAGTTAGTTATGTGTTGTCTATCCTTAATTCAACTTACGCTTAAAAAATTCTGAAAAATGTTTGTGTGGGCGGCACGGTGGCGCAGTCACACAGCTCCAGGAACCTGGAGGTTGTGGGTTCGATTCCCACTCCGGGTGACTGTCTGTGAGGAGTTGGTGTGTTCTCCCTGTGTCTGTGTGGGTTTCCTCCGGGTGACTGTCTGTGAGGAGTGTGGTGTGGTCTCCCTGTGTCTGCGTGGGTTTTCTCCGGGTGACTGTCTGTGAGGAGTGTGGTGTGTTCTCCCTGTGTCTGCGTGGGTTTCCTCCAGGTGACTGTCTGTGTCTCTGTCTGTTGGTGTGTTCTCCCTGTGTCCTGAACTGGATAAGCGCTTACAGAGAATGAATGAATGAATGAATGAATGAATGAATGAATGAATAATTTTTGTGTTTGTTTTATACGATCATTTTTGTAATTTCATTAGTAATTATCTGAAATTAAACAGTTCTTTATCGTTTTAAAGATAACTATTCCTTTATTTAGTGGTGTTTGACACTATTTTAACAATTAATGGATGTTAAAAGTAGAAGATCTAATGGAATTATAAGAACATTTCTTGTAAAATTACAGTAATAGATGTTAATCATGGTAAATATAATTACTTTTTTTTTTACAGTTTATTTGTGTTTTAATTTACAGTAGCGCCAGAAAATAACTCTATTTTTATGCTTTTTTTTTTTACAGTGTATTCATTCATCAGTGTACTTCATTGATATAAGTTCCTGTCTCAGTATTCTGAGATACTCATTATTTATACTCATTCATACTTATCTCATTGTTTTGAGATATTAAGTCACTATATTGAGATATAATATTTCATTATTTTGAGATATTGTCTCATTGTTATCAGATAGAATCTAACAATAATGAGATAATATCTCAATGTATTGACTTAGTATTTCAAAAAAATGAGATAGAATCTCAAAATATTGAGATAGCAACTTTCATATTAATGAAGGGTAAGTTACGTGCCTTTTTTATTATTATTATTCCTATTATTATTAATAATAATAATATTTTATATGGTGGAACTGGACTTCCATACCTCCCTAAAAGTGTCATCTACACTGGAAAAAAATTTAAAACATGGGATTAATGAATTCTGATTTTGTTCTGCATCTTACATAGAGGACAAGCAATTTACAGCTGTCCCGCCTCCTTGTCTGAGTTTCTCCAATCACAGCGCTGGACATGTGTTTACATGAGAGCATAAAGACGGGGGTTAACAGAATAAAACAAGAACAAAGTTGAGAGAAATGAGTAATGATTAAACATGAAGAAAGAGAACAAAGCAAAAATTTCAAAATCCAGAGATTCTGCTCCTTGCTTCTTACTCCTGGGTTCTCGCGTTGAACTGAGCTGAGGCTCATTCTCATTTAATGGAACGCACTTTGAAATGGGTTGTTTTGAACAGGGCTGTTTAGCCGGGGGAAGAACACTGCTGTGTTATTTGGTCCTTGTGGTATTTAGATCAAAACAGTATGTCAAGACTGAGAACTGTGTTTTTTTTGTTTTTGTTTTTTGTGGAAATGCCCTTCAGTCTTGGTTTACCCCCCACCCCCCCAAAAAAAAACCCTCACACACACACACACACACACCCCACACACTCATTCATTTAGTTCATTTCTCTCTATTTCCCCTTGCTTTATTTTCCCTCATTCCTCCGATTGGGTGGCCCCCCCTGCATCTGGAATAATTGACAAGTGTGTGTGGCCATGGCCTCGCCGCTTCTCTCTTCATTTACCAGACACTTTGTCGCTTTTAATCACGCCGTTAATTGGCAGTGGAGCGGTGGATGAATGGCACTGGGGCTGGACACACTCCTCTTCTCCTCTGACTCTTATTGGAAGCAGCATGATTAGATGAAGACCTGGCAACCTGGGCATGTATTAGGCATCACTCCTCATTCATCTGGGCTGTGAGTTTGTCTTTATACACGCAGAGTGCAGGGCAAAAGTCAGAGACCAGAGTATGTTATTAATCTGTCTGGGAGGAAAACGTGTAATTAGCAGAAAATGACAGAATATCTAAAATATCAATATTTTTAACATTTACTGTGCCTTCTAGGCTTTTTTCCCAAACTCCACTGTTGAGACTTTGAAGTTAAAGCATCTCAAATGCAAATCTAGAGTCATCACACATCCATACATACAACCTTCTCCAATTCTGAAATGTCTAGTCCCAGTGTAAAATATCTACCTTCTGTTCTATTTCCATGTTATTTTCCTCACAGCTACAGGCCTGGATTATACGGTGGCCGGCCTGAGTGACACTATACCTATTCAACCAGGGTCATTAGCAATGCAGGCTTTAGCATCATACCAGCCTGCCATTTTAAAATCCCGGCCTGGAACCCGGATCCAATGTCCGGATTTGACGAGCTCTGTTGAAGTCATATTTAAACTCCAGTTGTTGTAAGCACATGTTTTGAGGTTTAAAATTATTAGCCAATCTTTTTACAATATGTATCAACAAAGCTGGATATGTTTTTAGTAAAATGCTAAACACAGTGTGAACACCTCTCAGGCTGTCCTCATATCTCTGTGCTGACCCTGTCCACTGTCACTTTTTGTCCCAATGGTGCATGACATTTAAAGTGACCATTTGCAAGCGGCAGTTTATCCACAGCCTGTGTTTATTTTTCCCTGAGAGAGCGCGGACCTTGAACTTTTAGAGGAAAATAAACACACACCACCGCAGCGCGGTGCACTTAACACATTTTCGCTCGTGTAAAACAAAATTTCAGCGCGGTACGTGCAAGGTGGAAAGAGAGAGTAAGCAGATTGGAGCGGGGGAAAATCCAATAAGGCGCGGAAGCCTGGGTTGCGAAAAGCATCCTCCTTGTAAATGCAATAACCCAGAAATCAAATATATGTACATCTCATTTCCTGTATTTGCAAGCTGATTAGTGTCAGCAGGGGGAGAGGAACTCCTCTGCCCTCTGATTCTCTCTGTTTGGGAATAATTTGTGGCTCTGGCGAGTGTGCAATAAGAGGCAGAGCTGGAGCCCCTGGTTAAGTGACTTGTTTTCATGAGAATTTGCAGAAAGTGCTATAAATAGGACAGAAGGGCTGACTACTGGATTTCTCTCCGTGCCTTAGATAGGTGCCATGAAGCTAGAGTTAAGGCAATGGCAGATACACGTCTTGGTTTCATAGGAAAAGCCCTTCCGCTCAGTCCCGTCATCTCATATCCAAACATAACACAGTGCCAGACACAACATAATAACAGTCTTGCAGGCTTTATTAATATCAGACATGCCTGTCAGGCTCTTGTTTGTAAACGCACCTCCAATTATGTGACCACACGATCTGACAGGAACATATCCTACGTGTCAATTAGCCGTCCTCTCCTCACACCTCCTCTCTGATGCTGCCACACTGTGTTTCTGCTGTTCTACTTAATGCATGTAAGTAATGTAGCTCATTTCCACCACAGCTCAGCTCCTGTGGGTCATGTTGGGGCACTTCAGCATTGATATTTTTACCACAGTTATTATCACGTCTTGTCAAACCCTGTACTAGTTATTCTGTTCAGTCTTCTTAGTAAAGGAGCCAAGCCATACAACAACTATGTTTGGTTTATTTGTACAATAATTATTTAGCAAGCTAGTTCTGTAAATGGATTGCAGGAGTGTGAACACCTGTTTATGGTTTACACAAATATCCCAAGAAAAAAGTAGGAAGGAAAGGGATGTTTTGTCACAGGAGAACCCTAGCCTGCTTGCCTTGCCAAAGATCCAGACCCTAGGACTCTAAAGAACTATAAAATGTGAAAAATGATTGCCTGTCACACTGGATGGCTTGTCTGCTAATACCACAGATCCAGTCCCCCTGAAAAGGGCAGATCCTCAGAAAATAGGGACTCCATTGGTGAGGGACGACTTTAAACTCCAACCTGGAGGATCTCACAGGGCAGCTGTGCCTTTAAGTGAGAGGGCATTCTATGAAACTCAGGACAGCCATGCTCTTAAGAGAAGGGACAATCCTCATACCTTGTGGATGCAGCATGGCTATGCCTTTAAGTAATGGTACAACCATTGAACCTTTCAGAATCAGCATGGCTATGCCTTTATGTGAGGGGACGATCCTTGCGCCTTGCAGAAGCAGCATGGCTATGCCTTTATGTGAGGGGACAATCCTTGCGCCTTGCGGAAGCAGCATAGCTATGCCTTTAAGTGAGGGGACAAACCTTGCGCCTTGGGGAAGCAGCATAGCCTTTTAGTGAGGGGACAATCCTTGCACCTAGAGGAACCAGCATGGCTATGCTTTTAAGCGAGCACACAAACCTTGCACCTTCCGGAAGCAGCATGGCTATGCCTTTAAACGAGGGGGCAATCCTCGCCCCTTTGCAGAAGCAGCATGGCTATGCCGTAAAGTGAGGGGACAGCCCTTGCACTTTGTGGCGCAAGGATTGCCACGCTTTTAAATGAGAAGACAACCCTTGCAACTTGTGCAACCCAGGGTGGCCATGCCTTTAATTGTGGGGACTTACTATACCTCGCTAAACCCAAGATGGCTATGCCTGTAAGTAAGTGGACAAACCTTGCATGCTGTGGAACCCGGGGCAAGGACACAATCCTCTCACCCTGCAGATCCTGAATTGTCCAGTTAAAGGTGGCGATTCTTGACCTTGGAAACCAACAAACGCCCAATCACACACCCTGTCGACCGCATTGTCCATCACTTTGTTCAGCAGGTCTGACTGTGTGTGTGTGTGTGTGTGTGTATGTCTTGCTTTTTTGTGACAGAGGAGTGTCTACAGGAGGCCAGTTGAGGGTCATTCATTTGCTAATGTTGGCTGCTGGCTGTTGTCACTGAGGGCCAGTATGAAATGGGCAGTCAGCAGACGGGCTTTTTAGCTGCACGCTAACTCAGTTGGGCCAAAGCCGAGCTGGGGCTCCACTCCTCCTCTGCCCACTCAGCACATCCAGGGCTCTCGGTTCCTCTCTCTCTCCCTACTAAAAAATTTAATTGAATTCATTATTTCCTCTTTTACGACTTGTTCCACGCCGGGTTTCATTTGCCCGGTAAAAAGGAGCCCCCTCACAATGGGGCCGGTGAGCAGGAGAGGCTGGGCTCGGGGAGGGGCGGCCGGAACCCCTGCTCTCCGGAGCTTTTATGGGATTGCGTGCTTGCACGAGTGCTATCGCTAATCACCTCCTCAAGGTTGCCGTGGCAATGGTGGACCAAAGCCCTCAGTGTGACAGGTTCAGAAGTGCAGGGGAACTTATAAAAAAGCACCTGGAAATAACCATGATTCTCGTGGTTGTGAATCTGAAATGAGGTTTTGTTGTTGTTTTCTCGTTTTCCGGACAGAAAGGAGGTGCTGTTTAGAGCTGGTTCACTAGCTTGGCAGAGCTGCCAGACAGTGCCTTTGGGCCTCCAGCACTGGCTTCTACACAGAGAACTGCAGGCTGGGACTGAGGCTCCTCTGGCAGCTGAATCAACTCACCCACTCCCTGGGCTCCAGGGCCTAGACCACCCCATCTAACCTTCCCTCATTCTCTAGATCTCTCTTCCTCTGTCTCTCACCAACACCACATCACACTGTCTGTCACTCTTTCTTCGTTCTTCATTTGCCCTCTATATGTCTCTATCTATATTCCTCTTCTTTTCTTTCTATTCTGTTTTCTTTATCATTTCCCTCTCTCTGTTACTGCCTTTTTCTCATCTTTTCTATCACTCTTTCTGCCTATTTTTTATTTCTTGCCCATCTCTCTCTCTCTCTCTCTCTCTCTCTACTTCTTCTTCTTCTTCTTCTTCTTCTTCTTCTTCTTCTTCTTCTTCTTCTTCTTCTTCTTGTTCTTGTTCTTCCTCTTCTTCTGTTCCATGCACTTTCTGGAACACTTTTCCCTACCTCCTTTTTCTTTACTTTGTCGCTTTCATATTCTAGCTGTCAAACATTTTCCTCTATCATACTGTTTACTCTCTCTCTCTTTCTCTCTCTCCTCCATGGCACTGTGCTCTCAGTCAGTCTTCCATTTCTCTCAGCTCTCCTGCTGGCAGTGAAATGGCCACAGCAAGCAGCACACTAACCCTGTGCCCTCGCCAACAAAACCAGCGCGGCAGACAGCCCATAAACAAGCCCTCTCTCTTTCACAGACACACACACACACACACACACACACACACACACACACACAGACGGTAGGCTGTAAACAAGCTTTACTATTTAGTACATCAATCACTTTGTAACAATATGCGAGTCTTGCTCGGACTGTGGCTAGTAAGAACAGCACTGTGCTGTTTGTGGAGAAGAGACAGATCCATGTTTTCAGCTCTCACCACGTGGGCAAGCAGCTGCCGTGAGTTGCCAAATCCTGCGGAAATTCCCCGCAAGCCGCACAAACCCAGAACCATTCAACCTGCAACTTCCCACCGGGGTCCGTGCTATTGTTTCGCTTAATGCTACGGACGTATAAACCGATCGCGGCTCGTAAAACATTACGGAACTCGCTGGTGACAGACGGAGGCTGTAAGTCTAGCTGTCAATGAGAGAATAAATCAAGCCCAAACATGCAGGACACGAGGCGGCGAGATCGATAACTGTACATAAACAAAAACACTCTCTAGAGCACTTGAATGCAAGCTCCGCCTTGAAGCTAAATGTTGTTTGCAAAACGTTTTTCTGCTGTTTGGGTGTTTTTGGGTGACTGACCAATCTGAAACGAGTGATGAATGGGGTGAACGCATAATGTAAATGTAGTCTGGAAGTGTGCGCCTGGTGATCTTTATAAAATGAATAGTGTACAAGGTGAGAAATCAATGATTTTGTCACACTTTTCAAGACTTTCTTGACCTCATGATTCTTTTACAACTGATGATTTTGACAAATACTGCAGTGTAAACCAGCTTTAAAAAGGCTAGTGAATATAAGCATGAGCTACGAGAGTCTGTGTGACTGGGTCAATTTGTCCAAAGGTGTGTGTAACTGTCCACAGGTGTGAGTGTGTGAAACCGTCCAGAGGTGTGAGTGTGTGAGTGACTGGGTGAGTGTGTGAAACCGTCCACAGGTGTGAGTGTGTGAGTGACTGGGTGAGTGTGTGAAACCGTCCACAGGTGTGAGTGTGTGAGTGACTGGTTGAATGAATGAAACCATCCACAGATGTGAGTGACTGGGTGAGTGATTGAAACAGTTCACAGGTGTGAGAGACTGGGTGAATGAGAAAAAACATCCACAGATGTGAGTGACTGGGTGAGTGTGTGAAATGGCCCACAGGTGTGAGCGACTGGGTGAATGAGTGAAACCATCCATAGGCGTGAGTGACTGGGTGAGTGTGTGAAATGGTCCACAGATGTGAGTGACTGGGTGAATGAGTGAAACCATCCACAGGTGTGAGTGACTGGGTAAATGAGTGAAACCGTCCACAGGTGTGTGAGTGTGTGAGTGACTGAGTGAGTGTGTGAAACTGTCCCCAGGTGTGAGTGTGTGAGTGACTGGGTGAATGAGTGAAACCGTCCACAGGTGTGAGTGTGTGAGTGACTGAGTGAGTGTGTGAAACTGTCCCCAGGTGTGAGTGTGTGAGTGACTGGGTGAATGAGTGAAACCGTCCACAGGTGTGCGTGTGTGAGTGACTGGGTGAATGAGTGAAACTGTCCACAGGTGTGAGTGACTGGTTGAATGAGTGAGTGTGTGAAACTGTCCCCAGGTGTGAGTGTGTGAGTGACTGGGTGAGTGTGTGAAACTGTCTACAGGTGTGAGTGTGTGAGTGACTGGGTGAGTGTGTGAAACTGTCTACAGGTGTGAGTGTGTGAGTGACTGGGTGAATGAGTGAAACTGTCCCCAGGTGTGAGTGTGTGAGTGACTGGGTGAATGAGTGAAACTGTCCCCAGGTGTGAGTGTGTGAGTGTGTGAAACTGTCTACAGGTGTGAGTGTGTGAGTGACTGGGTGAATGAGTGAAACTGTCCCCAGGTGTGAGTGTGTGAGTGACTGAGTGAGTGTGTGAAACTGTCTACAGGTGTGAGTGTGTGAGTGACTGGGTGAATGAGTGAAACCGTCCACAGGTGTGAGTGTGTGAGTGACTGGGTGAATGAGTGAAACCGTCCACAGGTGTGAGTGACTGGTTGAATGAGTGAGTGTGTGAAACTGTCCCCAGGTGTGAGTGTGTGAGTGACTGGGTGAGTGTGTGACAGAAAAGCAGGTCAATACATGCTATATTTGCCCCAATAATCCATGAAATACACACTTACATCATAAGGGTTGTGTGCATTTCATGCTCAGTGCCATATAAAGGAACACTGACGCTTTGGTCCAGAGTGGATAGTCAACACTCTTCACCTTGATCTCGGGTCGTAATGACCCGCAAATGACAGCACATTTGGGGGCCGCACTCCCACACAAGTTATTGTTATTACTGCTAATCACCCAGAAAGTCAGCCTTCCTCACTACCTGCCGTCCTCTGGACCTCTGGGGTTGTCGTGCCGGTTCAACAGCGAGGAGTCGTTCAGTGAGGGACGTTGACTATTCTCGGCAAAAAGGTCAGTGGCTAAAAAAAGCGTTAATAAAGAGAAGTTTGAAAAAAAAAAAAGGCTGAGACAAAGAAGTAAAGGCAGAGAGGTTGTTAAAAGCGTCTCCTCCGGCAGCCTTCATGATTACACTCTCGAAGCCTGCTCTGCAATTTTCATCTTGTAGGTGTTTTGTGGTTAGCAGGGAATATTTTCAGATTTTGACAAAATACAGGAGGACCATAAGTGAACCATGGCAAATACAATCAGACCTCATCATAGTGAAATACTAAATGAACGCTCTGGCCAAAATAAACAACGGCAGCGACTCGGCGAGGAAGAACCCCGCCTTGAAGATGTAGCCTGAATTCAGTGTCACTGCGGGACTGAGGGTAGTTCAGCAACCAATAAAAATCTAGCTTACAGCATCCTGTGGGGTCCTGTGTCCACTGATGAAGGACTAGAGGACAATCAACACAAACTGTGTAGCGACAGATGAGCTACTGTCTCTGACTTGACATCTACATGGTGGACCAACAAGGTAGGAGTGTCTAAGTGGACAGTGAGCGGACAGGGTGTTTAAAAACTCGAGCGTCACTGCTGTGTCTGATCCACTCCTGCTAACTGTACACTAACTACACACTAACTGTAGCACGGAGAATGATCTACAGCCATACCATACCTGCTCTGTGGTGTTCCTGTGGGGGTAATCAAAGTATGCAGAGCACAGAAGAAAGCGCCGTATGCTTGGCACGTCCGGTGCTCCTCGTCCTGAGCGAATAAAGGGAAGGTGAAGGCGAGAAGAGGAAAAACAAAAAGTCTTTCATCGCTCCGGGCTACAGTTCGTAGAGCTCCCAGAGCCACGTGGGGATTGGAAATGTCGTCGTTGTCGTCCTCGCTGTGTTTATTCCTCCACCTCTCCTCCCCTCCCCTCTCTTCTACCTTTGCTTTCCTCCTCTACAGCCTTCAAACGTGCCCCCGAGGGGTGGAACAAGGCCTCAGACCCCCCCTCCAGGAAGCAGGCAGGAAGGCAAGCAGCCCCCTCTTTTGCTTCAGGGGCCTTGAGGGGGGACTCTGGGGTGTGCATGTGTGTGTGTGTGTGTGGGGGGGGGGGTCGGTGGCTTGCTTGTGAGAAATTATGATGTTAGTTTCTCTCTGTCACCTCGCCGTCCTCTCCCTCGCTCCGGCATTTGCATAGGCGCTGCCGGAGGATGAGGATATATGGGGCAGCTTTAAGGAAATTGCGTGCTGGCCTGGGGTGGGAGGAGGGGGAGCCGGGGGTCCGCCCGCTGAACGGAGGGTGGAGAATAGTAAGTGTCAGTGATGGACGGCAGGATATAAATAGAGCCGGTGATGGCAGGATAATGCATGGTGCTTTTCTTTTTTTCTTTTTTCTTTTTTTTCAACACCTCCTGAACTGGCAGAGAGAGAGAGACTGAGAGAGAGAGAGAGATGGAGAGAAAGCGGGCCATGGTGTCTTTTTTCAGGTCACTCGCCCCGGCTCCTAGAGGTGCAGGAAGAGCCCCTTGATTAATTATTATCATTACCATCATCGTCTTTAGCAGGAGCATTAATCAGCCTGACGTCGCTCCTCCAGTTTGGGAGAGTTGAAAGAGGGAGTGAAGGGGAAGGAGGAGGGTCAGTGGAGGGGGAGAGGATGTGTGGGTGCAGGACTGGGCCATCAGCTTTTGTTATTTGATTTAATACACCTTGGTCCACTCCCAGGGTACGGAGAGATCCTGCTCTAGTCCGTGACAGCGAGAGTGGCCTGGGACACTGAGGAATACGGTGTGTTCATTATCTAACGCACTGGAATAGACTGCCGCTGTGTGAGGATGCTCCTGAAACATTTTTCAGATTAAAAACAGAGGCTACCTTTGCACCGTGAGGATGTTTCATGATGACTTATAAAATGTTTAGAAGCAGTATTTTTATCCCATAGATGTAGGAATGAGGGCGCCAGGACGCAATTGTAAAATGATTCTTAAAGTTTCTTGAATATTCATTCTTGTGGACAGTTTCACACACTCACACTCTCACTCACACACTCACACTCTCACTCACACACTCACACTCTCACTCACACACTCACACTCTCACTCACACACTCACCCAGTCACTCACACGCTCACACTCTCACTCACACGCTCACACTCTCACTCACACACTCACACTCTCACTCACACACTCACCCAGTCACTCACACACTCACACTCTCACTCACACACTCACCCAGTCACTCACACTCTCACTCACACACTCACCCAGTCACTCACACACTCTCACTCACACACTCACCCAGTCACTCACACATTCACACCTGTAGACAGTTTCACACACTCACCCAGTCATTCACACACTCACATCTGTGGACAGTTTCACACACTCACCCAGTCACTCACACACTCACACCTGTAGACAGTTTCACACACTCACCCAGTCACTCACACACTCACACTTGTGGAAAGTTACACACACTCACCCAGTCACTCACACACTCACACCTGTGGACAGTTTCACACACTCACCCAGTCACTCACACACTCACACCTGTGGACAGTTTCACACACTCACCCAGTCACTCACACACTCACACCTGTGGACAGTTTCACACACTCACCCAGTCACTCACACACTCACACCTGTGGACAGTTTCACACACTCACCCAGTCACTCACACACTCACACCTGTGGACAGTTTCACACACTCACCCAGACACTCACACACTCACACCTGTGGACAGTTTCACACACTCACCCAGTCACTCACACACTCACTCCTGTGGACAGTTTCACACACTCACCCAGACACTCACACACTCACTCCTGTGGACAGTTTCACACACTCACCCAGACACTCACACACTCACTCCTGTGGACAGTTTCACACACTCACCCAGACACTCACACACTCACACATGTGGACAGTTACACACACTCACCCAGTCACTCACACACTCACACCTGTGGACAGTTACACACACTCACCCAGACACTCACACACTCACACCTGTGGACAGTTTCACACACTCACCCAGTCACTCACACACTCACACATGTGGACAGTTACACACACTCACCCAGTCACTCACACACTCACACCTGTGGACAGTTACACACACTCACCCAGTCACTCACACACTCACACCTGTGGACAGTTACACACACTCACCCAGTCACTCACACAGCTGTGGACAATGTACTTGAACTTAATGTAACCTATGTACAGTTCACTGTCTGTACCCACTGTATATTTAATATAAGCACATTTTGTAGCACATTGCATTGCAAGCACATTGTATATAAGCACATTTTGCTTAATCCCATTTAAAAATACACAGAGCTTTAGCAGAACTATGGACCACCCCGGCTCCCCATGGACAGCTGCGAGACCCTTTGTCCTGAGGGTAAAATCAGAGTAGGAACTCAGGTCAGAGCTGAGCTCGTTTGCTGATTCCCCTGCTCTTCCCTGGAACCTGGCAGTTATCTGATGAACTGAGTAGAGTGTTTCTGAACAGCAAAATCACCAGCCAGCACAGACAGCCCTCCAGGACCACGCATCACTAGATATATAGAAAATGCCTGTTTTCTCCATTAAATCTCTCATTTCTATCAAGGTTTACCAATGATAGGCACTGTATTTTGGCTCCCATTGTTGTCCCAGTGCTGTTAGCACCCTTCCTCTAATGACACTCTCTCTCTTATTCAGACCAGATTGCCTAGTGGCCATTTGCATTGTGCTGTAAATGGTGTACAGTAACTGGAAGAGGGCGGAGTTGGCTTGTTATCCACTTTACTGTCCGCCAGACAGTCCTGCTTTCTATTTCTCGTCTCTTTTAGCATCTCTTCCACTCATCGCCCTCTTTACGCCACCTACTAATGACACCTCTGTAGCACCGTGACAGAACAGCGTGTGCAGGAGCAGCTTGCCTGTGTGTGTGTGTGTGTGTGTGATGCCTCCTTGTCACTGTGTCCCTGTGACTTTTATGAATATATGTACCCAGCTGAGGCCCCGGGTGGATTTGTCTTTATAAAAGTGCTTTGACACGTCCGCCGCGGCCCCACTTCATTTATTCCACTTGCGTAGATTAAGCCTGGCATTACAAGTAAGGTCACACCATGCATCATTGTTAGCGTGACGCTGGTGAGCGGCCGTGCGAACCGCCGTGTATCTCACACACACACACGCAAACACGCATAAACACACACACTCCACAGAGCAGCAGAAACACTGGGAAACTTCCATCAGCCTCTGCTTTAGCCACTTCCGCTCCTCCTCCCCTCCTCCCCTCCTCCAGTCCTGCTCTCCTGATGGGCACCACAGTCCTCCAGCAGCCCACCGGCAACAACAGTGGGGGCCGGAATTGTGGCCTGCTGCTCAGCGTAATTTGGTTTGATGAAGGATTTCTCCTCCCAGTGCCTAGTGCTTGCTCATGTGTGCACTACGTCTAACTCAGAATTCCCGATTTTAGAATCCGACTAGGAACGCCAGAACAGGGATTTGCTTTACAGTGGCAAGAGTATTCCATATGTGTCTGGAATAGGCTCAACATCGAGAAACATTTCAACACTAATTAGCTTTCTATTTTCTTTGATACAGAATTCAGTAAAAAAAAAAAATATATATATATATATATATATATATATATATATATATATATATATATATTCATTGACTGTAACCACTTATCCACTTCCGGGTCGCGGTGGGTCCGGATCATAGCCAGAATCAATGGGTGCAAGGCGGAAACACACTCTGGAAGGGGTGCTAGTCCTTCACAGGGTGACACAGACTCAATGGTGTAGACACAGCTCCAGGGGCCTGTAGGTTGTGGGTTCGATTCCCGCTCCGGGTGACTGTCTGTGAGGAGTCGGTGTGTTCTCCCCGTGTCTGCGTGGGTTTTCTCCGGGTGCTCCAGTTTCCTCCCACAGTCCAAAAACACACGTCGCAGGTGGATTGGTGACTCAAAAGTGTCCATAGGTGTGAGTGTGTGTGTTGCCCTATGAAGGACTGGCGCCCCCTCCAGGGTGTATTCCTGCCTTGCGCCCAATGATTCCAGGTAGGCTCTGGACCCACCGCGACCCCGAATTGGATAAGCGCTTACAGATAATGAATGCATTGAATTAGATGCAACTGTTAAAGTTAATAAACTGTTTAAGGTGCGGCACAGTGGTGCAACCAACAGTTAGGGACCTGGGGTTGTGGGTTTGAGCCCCTCCTCAGGTGACTGTCTGTAAGGTTTAGGATTCCTCTGGATGCTGTGGTTTCCTCCCACAGTCCTAAAGTAGAGGATTGGCGACTCAAAAGTGTCCATAGGTGTGAGTTTAAGTGAATGTTTGAGTGTGTAGTGCCCCGTGATGAACTGGTGCCCCGCCACGGTGTTTCCCAGCTGTGCCCTCAGTGACCCACCGGACCCACCACGAACTTGCAGGAGAACACTAGCAGGTACCTGCACTGAACAGCAGGACTCTGAATATCTCCTTGAACTCTTGGCCCAGTGATAGGAACAGCGCTTTGTTTTGGTGTCGTCTTCTATCTGTTTTTGTATCCCTTTCAGCCTAGACATTGCTAGCTTTTGACAGAGCCAGACATAAACACATCAACAAAGGCGACTTTTCATCCCAGACAATATGAACAATGTGAAGAGTGTTGTTAGTGCACGGCTATACATACAACTGTTCTTACTCTAATCCCAGGTAATACTTACTTACCATGCAGCAGGCTCATAGCGGACAAGACCCCTGGCCCATCATGCACTGCTGTAGCTTTGAGTGGATTGCATTCTACTCCATGCTCTCGCTGTGGAGGGCTCATTAGTAGGGAAAAGCTGTGGACTGGACCGTCCTTGCTGTGTTTGATGCATTTGAGGCAGTGAGAGGGTCTTTGTCTAGTAAGTCTTTGAAGGCCCATTAGCCCAATGCTCTCTCTCTCTTCTCTCTCTCCCTCTCTCTCTCTCTCTCTCTCTCTCTCTCTCTCTCTTTCTCTCCTCCGCCATGGGCAAATAAACACACAGGAGACGGAAATCAATGACAGTTAACGGCTCATGCTGAAAAGGGGATACGTACATGTGCTTCTGTGTGTTTATGTGCAAATGTGAACATAGCATGTTAGCGGCCTTGCTTCAGTGTGGTCTTTTCTCCAAAGCTATTTATCCCACAGCATACTCGTAACTCATGAATGAACCTCATTACACTCTCTCCAAGTCCCACACAATCTCCCAGCTGTCACTCACTCGCGTCTGGGTGGCTCTCGGCCTGTTTTCCACCAAACCAACCTCGCTGCTGTCCACAGTCATCTCATCTGCTGCAGGAACACACTTAACGTCCGATTAGACTCTACAAGTGACTTCCCCAGACCAGGCTCTTGAGCTGATGCTCTATTTCCTGTGCATTAGTTGTTGATGAACTCTGTGCAGGTTCTGCCTGTCGTGTGATTGGCTGAGACACCTACTTCTTGGCAGATTTTATCACTGCATGCTGTGGTCTAGGGGATAGCTCTGGGGAATTGAGGCTAGTCATAGACGGTATAGTGTAAGAGGCCACCCTTGATTGATGGTATTCCTAGTCAAAACAGTCGTTAACTGTTTTAAAAACATACAGTAG
>NC_089804.1:50599192-50604192 GCF_029633855.1 Hoplias malabaricus
GTCAATCAAACAGCATGGACCAGATGTTTCAGACACGTGTGGCTCCAACTCAAGTCAGTGTCACTCAAGGTAGTGTCACTGTCACACAGCTTCAGGGTCCTGGGGTCATGGGTTAGAGTCTCGCTCTGGGTGACTGTCTGTGAGGAGTTTGGTGTGTTCTCCCTGTGACCACATGGGTTTCCTCCAGGACAAAAAACATATACATATAAAAAAAATATGTTTTTTTTGTTGAATCTATAGGAGATATTCATTCATTATCTGTAAGCGCTTATCCAATTCAGGGTCGCGGTGGGTCCAGAGCCTACCTGGAATCATTGGGTGCAAGGCAGGAATACACTCTGGAGGGGGCGCCAGTCCTTCATAGGGCAACACACACACACATTCTCTCACACCTACGGACACTTTTGAGTCGCCAATCCACCTACCAACGTGTGTTTTTGGACTGTGGGAGGAAACCGGAGCACCCGGAGGAAACCCACGCGGACACGGGGAGAACACACCAACTCTTCACAGACAGTCACCCGGAGCGGGAATCGAACCCACACCCTGCAGGACCCTGGAGCTGTGTGAGTGCGACACTACCTGCTGCACCACCCTGCCGCCATCTATAGGAGATATTGTACTTCTTTAAAAGACTACGCCGTGATTTTACGAGCTGCCCTTGTGATTCAGATAAAACCTAATTTGACAGCAACTGTAACATCTGGATTTTGCAAATGTTCAGTTTGTGCTGGATGTCTGCATTTTCTCGCGTCAATGGAAAAAGTCAGCACTCTGAAAGGTTTACACCTCACGTTTAGTGCCCAACTTGACTCACTCGGAACCACAAGTGAGCAGGGACTAAAAGAGCCCCCGGGTCCTGGCGCCAGGTTCTGCTCTTGTCTGAAGGAAAGATAAAAACAGCCGAGTCGAGTCCAGTACAGTAGTGTAGGTAGCGTGCAGTGTAAAAGCTCCTCCTGTGGCCCAGATGAGGCGGATAGCAGTGCTTAACCCCAGCTGGCTGCTCTGTGCTCACATAAACGTGCGCAACGGCGAGTAAACAAGAGTTAGCAAGCCGGCCCCACGAAATGAATATTGTATACTCACAGCCGGGCTAAGTGTTGTTGTCTGTGTCAGGGACAGTGTTTATGGCGCTAGCTAAGGCCTCTTAGTGCAGTTAAGTTTCCACATCATCCCACCCTGGCCATCAATTTCCTCACACTCTTATACACACAGAGAGAGAGAGAGAGGGAGACACACACACACACACTCTTTATATCTTCACTCTTTAATCCTCAGCGCTCAGCTTGTGCTGTCTGTTTCTCTATTCCTCTCTTTCATTCTCTCTCTCTCTCTCTCTCTCTCTCTCTCTCTCTCTCTCTCTCTCTCTCTCTCTCTCTCTTCCACACACCTTCCCACCTTCCAGATGGCGCATTTCACAACCTGCTAGGCACGATCAATCAAGCCCAGATGCAGACTGGGCTATTAAGGTCAGTAATGATCGTCCTTTGAGCGTTATGGGCCCGGCTCCTGTTGTAAAGCCATGCATCAAACTCGGTCCGCCTTCCCGCCACAGCCGCCCCTTAACAAGCCGGCTTAAAATATCGGCCCGAGGATAGGAAATGAAAAGGGTACAACCTTATCTCTCCAAAGACAGGCCGTTGTAGCCCCGAGGTGTAATAAAACTACAGGACTTTGGCCGTCGCCAGGAGTCATCTCTTTTATAAGCAATATCTTTCAAAGTTCAGCTAAGCGGTGTGTGCTGGGTGCCGGATTGTGCTGTAATGTATCACAGGCCGCCTGGCTCGGGCTCTGTGCTGTGCAGTTTTGGCATGGCTCTCTCCGCTGGCTCCTCCTCTACCAGGGGACTTCTATTTATTACAGCCACAATCCTCCGGCACAATCCTCCACCGCTCTCCTGGGCCTTCACTAAAACAATATAGGGCCCGCAGGGATGTCACGGAGGTGTGTGTGGGTGAATGTAATATAACCCGCTCGCTCTTTTGTGTGTTCAAACACAATGCTGCATCTGTATAGGCTTGGCTGCAGCTGTGCCTGCGTTTGGCGCACTGGCTGTGGTTTGTCTATATGAGTGCGCATATATCACCATCTGAAACAATGACGTGCAATGACGTGTCGTATTCATTGTTTTGGTATTGCTAAGTAATCATTTCTATTACTTTATAAACCAGAAGTCTGTTATTGACAGGTAGGACTTGATTTCTGGATTTAAATAAACATAATCAGTCAATATGATAACTAGTACACTGATGTATCTCTGTGGAAGGTTATGGCCTTGTGGTGAGCTGCTAGCGAGCAATGAGGTTTGAATTGGAATAGGTTAGAATTCATTTCCGTCAATGTCTAACACATAAATAACTCATAGTTCAACCCAGAGACCTCCAAAACAGGTGGAAATGTTGGTCTGTTTCTGTATTTCCGTGTTTATTTGTTTGCACATTGATATGTTTTTAATAATACACAATATTTTCTTATTAATGAACACTAGGTAGTATTTTTTACCTTAAAATTACAGCTACAAACTCATTGTGATGCGTCGCTGACCTGTAGCATGGAGAATAGAGCCTTTGTCATTACTACTCCTGGCTCAGCACTGCAGAAACTACGCTATGTGACTTTCTGGAGGAGGGTAGGACACCCCTCCCTCATCCCTCCTCTCGAATTTATCGTGCTGTAAAAATGAATTCCACTCCGCAACAATAGGGGAAGCCCAGTTCCTTTAAGACCTGTAAGACCATGTAGACGCTAATGTTTCTGTGTTCCTCTACGAACACCACGTCTTTTTAATGTGGAGGATCCGCTCAAACCGACTTTATTGGTCCACAACTTATTCCCCGCACCTTTGTTTTAAGCGCGTATATTAAAGACCAGGCAGAATTATTATGTATTTAGAGTGATTTCTCGTCTGCCTGGTGATTTGATCATTACTGAAATATGGGGCTGTTCTGGATATTCGTTCTATTAGAACTTCAGTCTCAGTGTTATACAGCTTCCTCCATTTTTAATGGAATCTTTTACAGATCTGTTCATCATTCCGGACACATCTAAAACTTCTTAAACTTTTACTACATCCTGCTAATTATTTAAATCTCTATGAAGATGTAGAGTCTGAGCATCGTATAGTAATCATTGTGGACATTTATCTGCAGTGGAATTGGGTTTATATTATTACAGTTGGCCTTTGATATCCACAAGGGATTTGTTCCAAGACCCTGCAGAGAGAGCAAAATCTATGGATGCTTAAGGTTTGGCACGGTATTTGTGTATGACCTTCGCACATCCTCCCTCACACTTCACCTCTATGATGCTTATACTATCTAATACAATATTAAACCTGTACATTTTAGTTATAGGAATTATGGAGTATTTGGATTAGTGTTGTCAAAATCAATGTGTAAACATTCATTTATTCATTCATTCATTATCTGTAACACTTATCCAGTTCAGGGTCGCGGTGGGTCCAGAGCCTACCTGGAATCATTGGGCGCAAGGCGGGAACACACCCTGGAGGGGGCACCAGTCCTTCACAGGGAAACACACACATTCACTCACACCTACAGACACTTTTGAGTCGCCAATCCACCTACCGACGTGTGTTTTTGGACTGTGGGAGGAAACTGGAGCACCCGGAGGAAACCCACACGGACACAGGGAGAACACACCAACTCCTCACTCCTCATATTAGTGGTTTTCTCTAGTGATATAAACACAATGGCACTGCTATTGAGTTCAGAGAGGGGCAGAGACTCATGGGGGAGCTCCCAGCAGGCACCACGACCCCCTAATATGGGTTTAGGGGTTCTTGTGGAGGTTTATATTGTTATTTGAGTGTGTTTGTGTGTGTGTGTTTGGGCTTGTTGTTTGGGAGATGTGTTGTTACACCCCAAAGCCCAAATATGGACTTGTCCCTTTACACATTTCTGCACTAGTGCCCTTGTTAGGGCACTTACTAAAGGTGTGCTTGAGCAGTATGGCTGTGTCTCTTTTCCCCACAACCAGTGACATCACAATAAATAGAGGGAAAATCAAACATTAAATGGGCCACATGCAAAGTTCTGAAAATATGTTCAAATGAAAAGCAAGTAAAATAACTCTGGCTTTCTCTTCATGGATGTCTGCTCATATGGTGGAGACCTCTGTGACAGGTCTAGTGTCTGCGCTAATTTACGGTGCCCCTGTGCAGAAAGGCTCTTACCCCGTCTGCAGCTGGGGGATAAATCTCCCTCTGGCTGTGGATAAGGCCTTCTCTCATCCCTCACCTTCTTTCCTGACGTTTATGTGCAGATATAAACAAGGCATTATTAAGAGCTGATCATCAGCCCTAAGAGCACAAAGAGACAGTGTGTGTGTGCGTGAGGAGGGAGAGAGATGCGCTCTTAATGAAGGGGCTAATTAATTAATTAGGCCTGGGAGGGTGTAAATAAAAGGCCATCCCGGCCTGGAGTGATGTGGCTGTTTATCTGCTGTCTGGAGGCCAGGTGGTGTGTACCTCACACCTCCATCACTGCCACTAGAGCAGCTAATGTTTACACACCCTCCATCAGGCACACTCGTGCCTCTATATGCTGCGCTACATCTTCCATATGCTCCTGCCTCCACCTGCTCCATCTCTATAGCTCCACAACCAACTGGAATACGGAAGCAGCCAGTCATCGCCTCCAATGATGCTTCTCCATATCATGGAACAGCCATTACTTATACTGACACCTACTGGCCTGAATGTGGAAGAGACTCAGGGCTGGACCCTGAGACCAGTGTATGTTTATAGTACCCAGAATGCCTCATTTCTATTGGTGCATTTGTAGTAACACCATCACGTGATGTAAACACTAGTTGGCATTGTGAACTGGTGTAAGAAATCAATCTCTTTTGACAGATATGATATAGTGTTATGGACTGAATAGTATTTTAAGGCGGTACTTGTCTAACTAATTAATTAGAGTGTAGTGAATCAATGTAAAGAATGATTGATGTTGAGAAGTGTGGTGTGTGGGTGTGTT
>NC_089804.1:50606692-50626692 GCF_029633855.1 Hoplias malabaricus
CTGGAGGAAACCCACGCAGACACAGAGAGAACACACCGCACTCCTCACAGACAGTCACCCGGAGGAAACCCACGCAGACACAGAGAGAACACACCACACTCCTCACAGACAGTCACCTGGAGGAAACCCACGCAGACACAGGGAGAACACACCGCACTCCTCACAAACAGTCACCCGGAGCGGGAATCGAACCCACAACCTCCAGATCCCTGGAGCTGTGTGACTGTGACACTAACCTGCTGCACCACCGTGCCGCCACTATGTCATGATGCAGGGCTCAAATGAAGTACTCAGAAGTGACCACAGGAAGTACATTTACATTGCTATGGAAACATATAAATGTGGTCAGTCTCTCTCACCCATGAGAAAAACCATGTCCAGAAGACTCTGGGTAGATTTAGACTTTGGGTCCAAATCTGTTCACTATCTGTTCACATCACAAATGATCTGGTTTTGCTATTCTTGTGAGTACTTATCTGCTGTCATTCAGTGTCCTATATAGCCTTGTAGCACTACACATGCGCGTAAACCTTGACCCCAGTGAGTGAAAGGCAGCCTTTCTGCTCTTTCTTATAGTTTTACTCTTTTCCTCAGTAAGTGAAGCTGTGGTTGAAATTGAAGTTTTTAGTGAGGAGCAGCAAGTGTTCACCAGATATTCACTTAAACCCATCTATTGTTTTCCTATCATTATGAGGACATTTGGTCTTCACACAGGTAGGGATGTACACATACACACACACACACACACACCTATGTGCAAGACATGCCCCCATTTCCTCATCACATCTACTCTATGTGTTTAATGTATTAGGTGTCACTTATCACAACAATGTAATATACTCTCTCAATATATATAATTCTCTCTCTCTCTCTCTCTCTCTCTCTCTCTCTCTCTCTCTCTCTCTCTCTCTCTCTCTCTCTCTCTCTCTCTCTCTCTCTCTCTCTCTCTGCCAGGCTCTTGAGTGGCAAGGTGACATTGTGTGTCATATCAGCATTCTGTGGCGGTCCCCTTCCCTCTAGAGAGTAATTATTTCTTTCAGAGTGAAAGGTTCAATTTGCTATAAAAGAACAAGAGCCCCAGGTACGGAGAGAGTGTGAGAGGGAAGGAGAGTGGGAGTGGGAGAGGAAAGAGTGAGGAGGGAAGAAGAGAGTGAGAGAGAGAGAGAGAGAGAGAGAGAGAGAGAGTAGGACAAGCGAGGTCTTGGCTGACTGTTTTCTAGACAGGCTGTTCTCATTGCTGAGCCTGGAGGGAGGTGGGGGCTTGAACACACACAGAGCCACTCACACACACTAGCTGACGTCACAGCGAGTTTGGGAGCAGTGGCTCTGGCTCCAGCCCCCGATGACGTCACCGTTTACTGACACTCCCCCCAGGCCTGGGACAGTGATGTGGATCGCTGCGTTCAGTAGAAGGTTTTCAGGACGGAGTTCAGTGCAGTCACACAGCTCCAGTGACCTAAAGGGTGTGGGTTCAAGCCCCGCTCCGGGTGACTGTCTGTGAGGAGTGTGGTGTGTTCTCCCTGTGTCTGCGTGGGTTTCCTCCGGGTGACTGTCTGTGAGGAGTGTGGTGTGTTCTCCCTGTGTCTGCATGGGTTTCCTCCGGGTGACTGTCTGTGAGGAGTGTGGTGTGTTCTCCCTGTGTCTGCATTGGTTTCCTCCAGGTGACTTGTCTGTGAGGAGTGTGGTGTGTTCTTCCTGTGTCTGTGTGGGTTTCCTCCAGGTGACTGTCTGTGAGGAGTGTGGTGTGTTCTCCCTGTGTCTGTGTGGGTTTCCTCCGGGTGACTGTCTGTGAGGAGTGTGGTGTGTTCTCCCTGTGTCTGCATGGGTTTCCTCCGGGTGACTGTCTGTGAGGAGTGTGGTGTGTTCTCCCTGTGTCTGCATGGGTTTCCTCCGGGTGCTCCAGTTTCCTCCCACAGTCCAAAAACACACACTGGTCGGTGGATTGATGACTCACAAAAAAAAAATGTCCATAGGTGTGAGTGTGTGTGTGAGTGAATGTGTGAAGGACTGGCGCCCCCTCCAGTTTTGATCCCACCTTGCGCCCACTGATTTCGGGTAGGCTCCAGACCCACCGCGACCCTGAACTGGATAAGCAGTTACAGACAATGAATGAATGAATGTTCAGGGATGTTAAAGTAGTTGTAGTGCAGCTGTTTTGCAGTGTGTACATAGTTTCTATAATTATATGTCCTCTTTAATAAATCCATTTCAGTTATTCCTCATTCCTGTCCTATAGAGAAAGGCTCCGACCTGCACTTTGGACTATTCCCACTCTTTTCAGAAATCAAACAATGCCCAAAACACATGGAAACTATGAAGTGGAGAGTTTTTATTTTATCGCACAACAATTTGAACAATCTCCTGCTCCACACACACACCGCCATGACAGCGTGGGTGGGCTGAAAGTTTCGAATCTGCATATTTTTACCGAGTTTCTTTTTGAATGCTTTTATTCGTATCAGATTGTGGCCTGTAAAGCATTAAAGAAATGAGTTATGATTTATGGCATTGGCTTTTGTAGCTCGTTTGAAAGAGGAGAGGAATGCATAATACATATGATGAATGTTTCAGCTTTGTTGGACCATGTACTTTATGGATCAAACAGAGCAGTGACAGCGCTGAGTCTTCTGTGAACAGAGAATACATTCAGCAAAAGGTACGACCGCTTCTTTAAGTGTGAGTATGAGTGGATCAGACAAGGCAGTGCTACTGGAGTTTGTAAAGCCCTCAGTGTCACTGCTGAACTGTTCTGTGGTGGTCCTGTGGGGGTCCTGACCATTGAAGGACTAGAGGTAATAATGTTATGGCTGACATATGTATTACATAGACAGGTGTGTGTGCGTGCATGTGTGTGTGTGTGTGTGTGTGTGTGTGTGCTTGTACATTGAGTGTGCATGGTTTGCATGCTTTTTCTCATTCTCTCTTCTGCTCTGGGATTTCTTCCAGAATCACCTGCAGTGAATTGTCACCGAATCTCAGGCAAAGTACTCTACACATAACTGCTGTGTGTGTGTGTGTGTACGCGTGCACACACACACACACACACACACACACTTGTTTGGGATTAAGCAGCCTCTCCAGACTGGCAGAGGTGCAGAGTTAAGACGGCAGGCTTGTCACGAGTGCTATTTTAAGTGGGAGTCTGAAAGCGATTGCAGGTCGTCTCTGGCACCAGCTCATGATCCAGAGTGTGTGTGTGTGTGTGTGTGTGGGTGTGTGGGTGAGTGTGTGTGTGTGTGTGTGTGTGTGTGAGAGAGAGAGAGAGAGAGAGAGAGAGAGAGAGAGAGAGAGAGAGAGAGAGAGAGAGAGAGAGAGAGAGAGAGAAGGAGTTGGTGTGTGCGTATGAATTATTCTGCAGATTCTCTGTGGAGTAGAGGGACTTCAGCCTGTTGCACTTCTCACACTCTACAAACAGACTGGCAGGCTTCACGGGCCTCTCTGTGTACACACACACACACACACACACATTGACTCCTCAGCTCACAGACTCAGCCCTCCATTCAGCAGCTATATATTGTCATTTCGCATTAGCAAGGCTGTGTGGTCTCCGCACGCACTCCCTCTGAAGCCCCCTCTCCGAGGCCTCAGGCCTTGTTCTGCCTCAGCTCTGGCGAGGGCTTGGGCGGTAACGCAGGGCTTAGCCAGAATAGTTGTCTCCCCGGTATCTGCGGCTGAATCTCAAATGGACACTGCCTCTAAACGTGTTTGGAATACAGAGGCCATGTGGGTGAATTAAAACAGTGTTGACCCAGAACTGACCCCAGGGACGCACCACAGGACCGATCGAGCTGTTACATGGCCCAGATCTGTCCATCAGGCACTATGGCTTATTACACACCTCTATAACTTAGGAATGGAGCAGGTCTTTTGTATTGCAGTTGGTGTAGTTACATTGTAATAAGCTGTCTATAATTATGCCAGGTTTTTTTTTTTTTGTTTGATGTAATGTTAAACAATGTCAGGGCTACATCTGGTGTATTCTGGTGGACAACACACTGCCACCGTACGCTCTGCATCCACTGGGTGGTCTCTTTGTTTCCTGCACATATCCACTTCAAATCTAGAGGTCTCGAAACACCCCTCCCTTTCACATATGAGTTATATATTCCCCCAGTGTTTGACATATACAGTACCCATCAAAAGTTTGGGCACACCCACTCAGGGAGGGTTTACTTTGTTTTGGCCATTTTCCACACATTGTGAATGTACAGAGCCAGTCAAAAGTTTGGACATCATCTTATTCAAGTGTTTTTCTTTGTTTTTTGGGGTTTGTTTGTGTTTTTTTTCCTACATTGTAAATAAATATAGATTACATTAAAACTATGAAGAAACACATACAGAATTATGTAGTTAAACAAACCAGACTATGTTTTATACTTTAGATTATTCAAAGTAGCCCCCTTTTGCTTTTGATGACAGCTTTGCAGACGTTCTCTCAGTCACTTTCACGAGGTCGTCACCTGGAATGGTTTTCAGTGAATAGCTGTGGCCTCATCAAGAGTTCATTTGTAGAACCACTCACCTTCTTAATGTGTTTGAGACCATAACTTTGGTTGTGCAGAGGTAGGGGGTGGTACACAGCTCTATACAGTGAACAGTCCTGTTCCACCAATGACTAATGAAAAGATATGTCCAATCTTTTGATGGGTATTGTATGTTTACCTTCACTTCTTCGCCTCTCCATCTCCATGTTTGGACAGCTGTGGATCCAGTGCTTGGACTCACCAACAATGGACAGTGGCAACTCATTAGTCTTTAGGCTGAGACCCTAAAAAGGAGTCGGGCAGTTAATTTAAACACATTAACTTCTGATTTATACTGGATAGGCCGTGGTAGACTTCAGTGAATGTGAGTCGTGTTATACCAAGGTGATGCTTACCAACTTTCTTAGGGGACGGCAGTTTAAAAACAGCTTTAAATCACAGGAACTTTCAGCACCTCCCTGCAGCTCCGACTGACCCCAACCTAGCAGTGTCCTCTCTTCCTGGAGAGATCATTCCACCCTGAGAGGGTCAACGCTGTTGTACTGAAGGCTAAACTGCACATGATCTCTCCCCAGTCTTTTAGTCTTTTTCCATCGCCCTTTTCCTCCGTTTCTCTAAGAGCAGAGGCAGTGTTTGGCCCCTGAAAACAACCTTCCATGAATTATTCAAAACTGCATTAGAACCAACACAGAGGATGGGGGAGTAATTTGCAGAGAGAGAGAGAGAGAGAGAGAGAGAGAGAGAGAGAGAGAGAGAGAGAGAGAGAGAGAGAGAGAGAGAGAGAGAGAAAGAGAGAGAGAGAGAGAGAGAGAGAGAGGGAATAGACATGAGAGTGAGAAAAGAAGTCAAAGAAAGAAACAAAGAAAAATACACAGATAAAAGGAGATCAGAAGAAAAAAAAGAGGGAAGAGAGAAGAAGAAAGTAGAGTAAAAAATAAACAATAAAGAATGAGAGAAAAAATATTGCTGAGAATAAACAAAAGAGAGAGATGGCAATAGAAAGGGATGAGTGGAAGAGAGAGAGAGAGAGAGAGAGTGAGAGAGTGAGGAAGAGAGAGAGAGAGAGAGTGAGAGTGAGAGAGAGTGAGGAAGAGAGAGAGAGAGAGAGAGAGAGAGAGAAGGAGGGAAAAGACATGAGAGTGAGAAAAGAAGTCAAAGAAAGAAAGAAAAATATTCAAATAAAGAGGGAAAGAGGGAAAAGAGAAGAAGAAAGTAGAGTTAAAAAGAAAAAAGAAAAAATAGAGAGAGAGAGAAAATATTGCTGAGAATAAACAAAAACTAAAAGGCAAACAAAAGAGAGAGATGGCAGTAGAAAGAGATGAGAGAAAGAGAAAGAGAGAGAGAGAGCAAGAGCATGAAAAAAGGGAGGAGAGGGAGAAAAAACAAAAGAGAGGATGAAAGTGAAAACAGAGAGAACGAGAGAATGGGAAAGAAAAGTGTGTCGTGTCGTATCACGCTGTTGTGTGTTGCAGATGCGTGCGTCCTCACTTCAGTCGGCTGCTCCTGCTAGCTGCGGCTGCGTCTGCGTCTGCGTCTGCGCAATATCTCATCTTCATCCGGCAATTAACCTCCTCCCACCATCAGATAAGGAAAAGGCTCGTTCCTAATAAGCCTCCACTGTGGGGGGCTAATGGCTTCCCCTAGCTCTTTTCATTTCATTCATACCTCTTTATTCTATTTTTGCATTTATTTATTTATTTATTTAAATATTAATAATTAATCGCCGGTAAACAAGCGTTTAAGATGCTCGCCGCACCATTGTCAGCTAATTGGCTCATTAAGTGTAACATTAGGTGGGAGAGAGAGAAAGAGAGGGCTGTCGACAGGCCCTGCAGGACTCTACAAGTGTGTGTGTGTGTGTGTCTGTGTGTATATATGGACAATTGATCATCCCCCAGGCACTGGACAACCTGATTAAAGAGCAGTTAAGCCCCTCAGCGGCTCCTCGGCCAACCCCAAAACCTGATTTGGGGGTCCGACCGGCTTTAATAAGTGACGAATGGTGGGCTGCCCACCCTTTAGCTTTAGCCGCGATGCTAAATGGCATTTAGGAGAAGATCAGTGGAGCAGAAGCCGAGGTGAAGGCGGTGAGGTTCTGAGCCTGGACTAAGCAGCGTCCATCTCTCATGTCACTGCTTCTGCCGGCTCTCCGAGACCAAAGTGCTTCAGGAATGAGCTCCGATGCTGAAATATTCAAAAGCCCCCAAAAATAAGATCAGCCAGAAGCTTTGAACTCTGTCTGGTGAGAGGGGGCGAGAGGGGAGGAGGGAGGTTGGAGCATCAGAGCAGTGCAGGGCTGTAAATATGTGTGTGTGCTCATACATATGTGTGTGTGAGGGAGAGAAGGAGCTACATGGAGGCCAATGCCTTCTGTGTCATTTTGGCTCCCCACACCTTACCCTCAACCCTTCATTGCATCAGTGAAGAAAAAGCACCCACCCTTCTGTTTGAAAAAGGCTAAGAGGGGTTCTGATCTGAAAATGGCTGAAAAGGTGTGTGAATGTGTGAATAATGGTGAGATGATGAAGTTTTTGCACATTTCATGTACGTTGGTTATAATGCTTCATTCATTCGAGATTCATTCATTCATTCATATTCTATATTATGTAAAACTGTCCACAGGTGTGAGTGTGTGAGTGACTGGGTGAGTGTGTGAAACTGTCCACAGGAGTGAGTGTGTGAGTGACTGGGTGAGTATGTGTAACTGTCCACAGGAGTGAGTGTGTGAGTGTCTGGGTGAGTGTGTGAAACTGTCCACAGGAGTGAGTGTGTGAGTGTCTGGGTGAGTGTGTGTAACTGTCCAAAGGTGTGAGTGTGTGAGTGACTGGGTGAGTGTGTGAAACTGTCCACAGGTGTGAGTGTGTTAGTGACTGGGTGAGTGTGTGTAACTGTCCAAAGGTGTGAGTGTGTGAGTGACTGGGTGAGTATGTGTAACTGTCCACAGGTGTGAGTGTGTGAGTGACTGGGTGAGTGTGTGAAACTGTCCACAGGTGTGAGTGTGTTAGTGACTGGGTGAGTGTGTGAAACCGTCCCCAGGTGTGAGTGTGTGAGTGACTGGGTGAGTGTGTGAAACTGTCCACAGGTGTGAGTGTGTGAGTGACTGGGTGAGTGTGTGTAACTGTCCACAGGAGTGAGTGTGTGAGTGACTGGGTGAGTGTGTAAAACTGTCCACAGGAGTGAGTGTGTGAGTGTCTGGGTGAGTGTGTGTAACTGTCCAAAGGTGTGAGTGTGTGAGTGACTGGGTGAGTATGTGTAACTGTCCACAGGTGTGAGTGTGTGAGTGACTGGGTGAGTGTGTGAAACTGTCCACAGGTGTGAGTGTGTTAGTGACTGGGTGAGTGTGTGAAACCGTCCCCAGGTGTGAGTGTGTGAGTGACTGGGTGAGTGTGTGTAACTGTCCACAGGAGTGAGTGTGTGAGTGACTGGGTGAGTGTGTAAAACTGTCCACAGGAGTGAGTGTGTGAGTGTCTGGGTGAGTGTGTGTAACTGTCCAAAGGTGTGAGTGTGTGAGTGACTGGGTGAGTATGTGTAACTGTCCACAGGTGTGAGTGTGTTAGTGACTGGGTGAGTGTGTGAAACCGTCCCCAGGTGTGAGTGTGTGAGTGACTGGGTGAGTGTGTGTAACTGTCCACAGGTGTGAGTGTGTGAGTGTGTGAGTGACTGGGTGAGTGTGTGTAACTGTCCACAGGTGTGAGTGTGTGAGTGACTGGGTGAGTGTGTGAAACTGTCCCCAGGTGTGAGTGTGTGAGTGACTGGGTGAGTGTGTGAAACTGTCCAAAGGTGTGAGTGTGTGAGTGACTGGGTGAGTGTGTGAAATTGTCCACAGGTGTGAGTGTGTGAGTGACTGGGTGAGTGTGTGAAACTGTCCACAGGTGTGAGTGTGTGAGTGACTGGGTGAGTGTGTGTAACTGTCCACAGATGTGAGTGTGTGAGTGACTGGGTGAGTGTGTGAAACTGTCCACAGGTGTGAGTGTGTGAGTGACTGGGTGAGTGGGTGAAACTGTCCACAGATGTGAGTGTGTGAGTGACTGGGTGAGTGTGTGAAACTGTCCACAGGTGTGAGTGTGTTAGTGACTGGGTGAGTGTGTGAAACCGTCCCCAGGTGTGAGTGTCTGAGTGACTGGGTGAGTGTGTGTAACTGTCCACAGGTGTGAGTGTGTGAGTGTGTGAGTGACTGGGTGAGTGTGTGTAACTGTCCACAGGTGTGAGTGTGTGAGTGACTGGGTGAGTGTGTGAAACTGTCCCCAGGTGTGAGTGTGTGAGTGACTGGGTGAGTGTGTGAAACTGTCCAAAGGTGTGAGTGTGTGAGTGACTGGGTGAGTGTGTGAAATTGTCCACAGGTGTGAGTGTGTGAGTGACTGGGTGAGTGTGTGAAACTGTCCACAGGTGTGAGTGTGTGAGTGACTGGGTGAGTGTGTGTAACTGTCCACAGATGTGAGTGTGTGAGTGACTGGGTGAGTGTGTGAAACTGTCCACAGGTGTGAGTGTGTGAGTGACTGGGTGAGTGGGTGAAACTGTCCACAGATGTGAGTGTGTGAGTGACTGGGTGAGTGTGGGAAATTGTCCACAGGTGTGAGTGTGTGAGTGACTGGGTGAGTGTGTGAAATTGTCCAAAGATGTGAGTGTGTGAGTGACTGGGTGAGTGTGTGAAATTGTCCACAGGTGTGAGTGTGTTAGTGACTGGGTGAGTGTGTGAAACTGTCCACAGGTGTGAGTGTGTGAGTGACTGGGTGAGTGTGTGAAATTGTCCACAGGTGTGAGTGTGTGAGTGACTGGGTGAGTGTGTGAAATTGTCCACAGATGTGAGTGTGTGAGTGACTGGGTGAGTGGGTGAAACTGTCCACAGATGTGAGTGTGTGAGTGACTGGGTGAGTGTGTGAAACTGAGTGTTAAAATGCAGCAGGGGGGTGTTGTAAAATGCGGTTGGGGTGGGTGATGGGGGGTGGGGGGTGCAGTAAAATGCAGCGATGTGACAGTGGCTGTGGGGTTTAGTGGCCAAATGCAGACTTTCTTGCCGAGTTTGGTGTTACTTCAGTGGCATGAGCAGTGGAGTAGCATGACAATGAATTGTAGGGTGTGTGTTCCCCACTCATTCACATAAATATTGCAGTGGAAAGCCTTAAGCATTGACCACAGTCCCCATAAATCCACAACTTGCCCTCAACAACCCCCAAATACTAGAGGCACAGGACTGTAAAACACACACACACACACACACACACACACACACACACAAAGGGAGAGAAGCACCTTCCCCCATAAAGGCCTTTACACGTGCTGTTCGGACCCACTCAGCAGCAATAATGCCAGACCCTCGTCTCCCTGCCGCCCGCTGGAGTGTGTGTTAAACAAACAGTAAACAGGTCTTATGGAGTGTGTGCTGCTGTGTTAAATCCTATACAGACTCCAGCCCGTGAGGAAGACATTTTGCCTATGAGCCGGTCAGCATTGTTTAAGGCGGTCAGGCCCGGGGTCGTCCAGTTGAGCTGATCTCGGCGCTTTTACGAGGACAGGACCAGTCCCTGCCGGAGTTTGATCTCCTTACGCCGCTCTGCCTTTATTTACTTTTTGCTTTGACCTGTGAATCTTCTCTTCCTCTTCCTCTTCTTCTCTTATCAGGCCTTCCCTCTCCCTCACTCCTCCTCCTCACTCTTCCCCCTTCTTCATCCCAAACTCAGCTCCCCCCCGCTCACCTCTGCCCCCCACAACTGATCCCATCTACTGCTGGAGCAGCTGCTGAACAGAGATAGATAGAGAGAGACTGAGAGATGGTGAGAGACAGAGAGAGAGAGAGAGAGAGAGAGAGAGAGAGAGAGAACAACGGCAGAGAAAAGAAAAAAGATGAGAGGAGAAGGTGAGGGAGGAGACAGTAAGAAAGACTGAGTGAGCTGAAAGAGATAAAGAGGAACGGGGAGGGACTGGATAGAGAGAGAGAGAGAGAGAGAGAGAGAGAGAGAGAGAGAGAGAGAGAGAGAGAGAACACAACGGCAGAGAAAAGAAAAAAGACGAGAGGAGAAGGTGAGGGAGGAGACAGTAAGAAAGACTGAGTGAGCTGAAAGAGATAAAGAGGAACGGGGAGGGACTGGATAGAGAGAGAGAGAGAGAGAGAGAGAGAGAGAGAGAGAGAGAGAGAGAGAGAGAGAGAGAGAGAGAGATGAGAGAAAGGGAGAGAGCCAGAAGATGGATGAGAGAACGGTGAAAAGGGGAGGAGAAGAGGAGAGAGAGGAGGAGAAAGAGCGTGAGGGAAGAGGTGAAAGAAAAGGGGATACGAATGAATAGAATAAGGATGATGGAGTGAGCAGAGAGATGGAGAGGAAGGTCTGAGAGAGGTAAAAAACACAATATACACACTATACACAAAACCAATAGAAACTGCTGTGTCTGATCCACTCCTACCAGTGCAATACACACTAACACACCACCACCACGTCAGTGTCAGTGCAGCACTGAAAATGATTCCCCAGCCAAAACCTACCTGCTCTGTGGTGGTCAGTCACAGTATGCAGAGCAACAAGTGAACTACACTCTGTAATTGCTGAACTACAAAGTGCTCCAGTGTGGTCAGTCAGTGGACAATGGACAGTGAGTGTAGATACAAGGAGGCGGTCATAATGTTCTGGCTGATACACAATATACATTATTCATCATTCCCACACTGTACATGTTCACAGTATATAGAAACAATACACACCAACAGAACATGCACACACACAAGACATATACACACTATAAGGGTCTACTCATGGGAATCCTCACTGTAAGGAGAGCACACATCCTCTGAAATAGTACAGAAACACACACACACTCATGTTCTATGTTCTGAGCTCTATTACACAGACAGTGTGATTGGGTGGTCCGCAGTGGGGATTCTGGGTAAAGGTTGAGTGAGACACAGCTCCAGGTAAAAGCCTGACCACAGCTGCTGGCCTACAGCTTCACTCAGGGCTCTGTGATGAAGGCACAGATAGAATGACCACAGAGAATAACTCGGAGAGAGTGCTTCACTAGTTCTCGGACACTTCACTTTCTGCTGCTCAACTCATCCGGAGATCGTTCGGAGAACTTTTCTTTACCGCATTAGATGACGTTTACCTACAACAGTTTGCACGTTCTAGTGAGGTCAGAAATTCTGACTCGCCATCACCTCTCCAACTCATCCCAAACGTGTTGAACGAAGCTGTTGTGTGGTGGATTTTGAAATTGGGTAGAATGAGACATGAATATTTGCCAACCCTGCAAGGAATATCTGGAAAAGCAGCCTCACATCATTGCTTAAACTGAAAACCTACCCAAAAGGTCCAGAGAGTTAGGAATACAGTTTTTTTTGTGCTATCGCTAACAAAAAAACACTAGCTGTGTTTGAAACAGCTTCCTACTTACTATTCCCTACATTACTTACTACATAGTGCACAATTATAGGGAATTGAATTCAGAAGGCGAGCGAATGATTTTGGACACTGCCTCATTCAGGTTTTATTAAACAGTGCATTGTATTTGTCTCTCCATTATCCGCTAGAGTACACTGTTTGTAAACTCCTTATTGCAGTGCATTATGGGATTGTTCAAGGGCACTGAAAATTATGCTTATTATGTTTTCAGACTCTACAAAATGGAACACCAATAGTGCACTGCATAGTGAATAGGACACGGTTTCTGACACAGCATGTGTTGTTTAGCATGTGTAGCTCTTCTTTGGGTAAATAGCAGACTTTGAGTGTATGCAGTGAAACAGCACCCCCAGTGGATGGGGACTCCTTTAGTGCACATACAATTACTATGAGTTATGATGATGCAAAGTGTCCTCAGTGTATTAATGTAGAGTGACCATACGTCCTCTTTTCCCCAGTCAAGTCCACGTTTTGGGACTGGCTGGGATTTCTAAATTCCCCAAAATGTCCAGGATTTTCCTGTATGCAGTCTTTCCCCATCCCAATTCTTGCCCTAAGTGTCAGGGAGACGTGAAGGGCGGACTGACGGAGGCGGACGCACACGCTACGACACAGACGTTTATTTAGAACAAAATAACAATACAAACAGAAACGAACTTGAGGGCAAACACCAAGCGAGGAACTGGAAACAACACGACTAGGAATGGGAACAACACGAAACGAGAAGGAGACTTGGAACATAGCAAAACAATACAACTCGCAATGGGAACCACACAAACCAAATGACCGATAACAGGAAGTGACAAAAGGGGACTTAATTACTAAACACAGACGAGACGCACCTGAGACAGATAATGAAAGGGCAGGGTAACAAATGAGACACAGACGAGGAGGCGGAACAAAGGCAGAGACATGAACAATAACAGACAGGACCATGTGCTGAGAGAGCACATGGCGGGGAAAACAAACAGGATTGGGCCAGGATGTGACACTAAGCCCTAAACCCTTTCTTTCCAAACCAAAGTGCGCACTTTGATGAGGGTTTATGACGTTGTGGGAGGCACAACAGTTCACTTTATATGTGAACATCACCTACGGCTTTAACACAGTTCACTGCTTTTCAGCCTTACAGTGTTTTACTAGAGCCTTGAACAGAAATGTGTTGAAAGTTGTTAAGGTAATTTTTCTTAATCTCTTCTTCATGTTCAAAGACATTTCCGTGACCCATGAGCCTTTCGTTTTCTGCGATATATTTTAGGAACCCTGGCTCAAAATGGGGCAGCACGGTGGCACAGCAGGTAGCGTCGCAGTCACACAGCTTCAGGGACCTGGAGGTTGTGGGTTCGATTCCCGCTCCGGGTGACTGTCTGTGAGGAGTTGGTGTGTTCTCCCGGTGTCTGCGTGGGTTTCCTCCGGGTGCTCCGGTTTCCTCCCACAGTCCAAAAACACACGTTGATAGGTGGATTGGCGACTCAAAAGTGTCCGTAGGTGTGAGTGTGTGAGTGAATGTGTGTGTTTGTGTGTTGCCCTGTGAAGGACTGGCGCCCCCTCCAGGGTGTATTCTGTACTCACCGCGACACTGAATTGGATAAGCGCTTACAAACAATGAATGGCTCAAAATGGGGCACCACACAATACAGAAACAGACTAGTACAACTAGTCGTTCAAATTAGATGACAGGGCAGATCAGTACTGACCAATGTGTAGTGTGACCAAAGCTTAAGGTGGCGCCGCCTTGTTCAAATGCTCTAGACTGGAGTATGTGAGGCTACTTGCTTCAGCCTGCTCACTCCTCCACCTCATACAGCCTCATTTCTTAACTTTCCTCTCAGCTCGTGAGCCCCGTCTTCCCCTCGTCCACAGATCAGAAGGATGGAGGGATTAACGGATCAGTTCCCAATTTCCCCTCCGCCCGCCAGCCCATAATCACATCATCTTACACCTGACAAGAGGGATAAATTCCATTAGCTTTTATTAGCACTAATTATCCCCGGCTCTCGCCCGGTCCCCTCTCCACCTCTTTTTTTTTTCCTCACTTGCTCCACTCTGTCTCTTTTTTTTCTCCTCTTTTCCTCTCGCTCTCCTCATCTGCTGCGCTGCTCGTTCAGCACTTCCGGCCGAGTCTTCCATGACTTTTAATTATCGCCCTCAGTCACAGTCCAACCGCCTTTGTCCCTGGGCAGTGTCTCCTTTCTACAGGCCATTCCCTGTCTCTCTCTCTCACACACACACACACACACACACAAGACACAATCACTACACACTCACAGGACACAAGAACAGAAACAGATCATTTCTGTAAGGGTCTGTGGGGTAGGACTCCACATTTTCCAGGCCCACTCTGCTTTTATAGGGGGGTTCCCTTGGCAACCACATGTTTCAGACCTTAATTCTGATCCCGCTCTGTGTTGTACCTATTTCGATGTGTACAATAGTCACTGCAGATGTCATATAGTGACTTTATGGGCTGAAGAGTTAAGGGGGTGTTTTGAAATCAGCTGAGGGCCTCTCTCTCTGCGCCTTCTGCTGTGGGACAGCATTGTTTTTATTGGCCATTGTGTACAGCAGCCGAGGGCTACCATAACACTGCAGTGTGTGACGTAGCGTTAGCGAGCAGTACGCACCGACGCCTTGGAGTTGACTCCCTCTGTTCTGTTTATGAACACATTTGGTGTAATTACGCAATTAGTCTTTATCACCCACCTGCGCTAGCGGAGCTTTGCTGCGGCGCCGTGTTTCTCAACAAACACACGCTGCTCTCGGCTCTCTCTGCTTTACGAGAGCGGCGCTTGCTCGTGGGAAACCAGCGTACACGCTTTTAATCACAGGCCGTTTGTTCCGTTCTGCTCGTCCTTTGTGTCACCAATTTTTTTTTCCCAAGCCCTCGGTTGTGTACAACATCTGTTCCCTCGCACTGTACGAAGCTGTATAAGCATTTCTGTTACCTCAGAGGCTTCACTTACAGCAGAGAGGTAGCAGAGTGTCACTGGGGTTATTCCCCTCAAGCCACTGGGGTGGTACCATGCCACTCTGATAATGTACTTATAAAATATCCATAAAACAGTCCTCTTAGAAAGTAAAGACTCTTATATACTGTAATATACAACTGTACTGGACCCTTACGGGGATGAAGTCTACCACAGACAGTCACCCGGTGCAGGACTTGAATCCACAGCCTTCAGATCCCTGGAGTTGTGTGACTGAGACGTTACCTGCTGCGCCACCGTGCCGCGCCTACTTTAAAAACAGAATTCATTCATTCATTCATTATCTGTAAGCGCTTATCCAGTTCAGGGTCGCGGTGGGTCCAGAGTCTACCTGGATTCATTGGGCGCAAGGCAGGAATACACCCTGGAGGGGGCGCCAGTCCTTCACAGGGCAACACAGATACACACGCACATTCACTACACACTCACGGACACTTTTGAGTCGCCAATCCACCTACCAACGTGTGTTTTTGGACTGTGGGAGGAAACCCACGCGGACACGAGGAGAACACACCACACTCCTCACAGACAGTCACCCGGAGCAGGAATCGAACCCACAACCTCCAGGTCCCTGGAGCTGTGTGACTGCGACACAACCTGCTGCGCCACCATGCCGCCTTATAAAAGAAAATTAATTAATTAAAATTAAAATCTACACACACAACAAAACTAGATATAAACCAGTGACTGAAAAAGTTGTCTTAAAACTCTATGGTTGAACCCATTTTCAGTGCCTTGTGGGATATGTAGTTCATTTCGACATTAAACATTCTGCTGTTTTAATATTTTCTCAAAAATGTTTGTCTCTGATTTCATTTATATAACGTCATGATTTATCTTCTATTAAATATACGTCTATGAAGATAATTTATGGGATTTGCACTTCTGGAACCACAGCAGCTGACAACATGGGCAGTCACTGTTCAGCTCGATGGTTGAGGGCTTCAGTTTTACTGATCTATAAAAAACACAATGGTGGCAGTGAGGAGCAGAAGCTCTGTTCTTTTAGTCGTTTTCTCTTGGTTCTCTTTCTTCTCTGTTCTGGTTTTCTTCAGATTTAAAAAGCTCTCCTTCTGAGACCCCCCCCCCCCCAAGCGCCTCTGACCTCACTATGACCTCAGAATTAGGTGTTGTTTCTCTCTCTCTCTCTCTCTCTCTCTCTCTCTCTCTCTCTCCGCCTGTCGGCTTGATCAGTGATTTTCCATTTAATTTAAAGAGAAATAAAAAAAAAGCAGCAAGGAACCCCTGCTTTACTCTTCAGCCACCGTCTGACATTTCATCAGCAGCTGAGAACGTCTGCGCTCGACATCCGCTCTTTTGATTGGTGCGCGGAGAAAATAAGGCTTTGTTCGAATAAATAGCTCGCATCTCAAACTCCATTTCCAAGAACATGAAATTCAATCTGCTCCTCCAATCTACCGCGAGCTGTCATCGCTCACGGCCGTTAGAGCAGTCGCAGATATTGTCTTCACACACACACAAACACACACACACACACACTCCCGCAATGTCAATTTATGTTTATATTTACACATAAATGTATTAAATGCATTTAAGCTCTTAGGAGAAGCTGTTTGTTTGTTTTTTTATTTCAATTCCATCTGTTCCTTTCCATTTGTCGTCCCACTGGTCTTGCTCAGTGTTTATATTCATGTGCCCACCACCCCTCCACACCCAGACCCACACACAAACACACAACTGCCTCTGTAAATCTAGTGCTTCAATTAGTTCCAGCCGAGGCCAAAATGGCACAAAAGCAGCGGTGAACTAAAGCAACGGAAACGCTGGTCATTTTCGCCATGACTGACACGGCGAGTGGGCATTAGCGAGCGGGTGGCCTCCCGTGTGTAATAGGCCCCCTGCCTTGTTTTGGCAGTGTGTAAAGGGGCTCCTGCAGTGGGGACAACGTGGCTGTGGTTGACTGATGGAGAAAAACACAAACACACACATACACACTGAGTGACAGGCAGCAGACCCCACAGCGTGTCGTTCCACCGCCTGTCAGCGCTGCACACAACTTCCCCAAACAAATACACCTCTATAATTAGGCCCAAGGCCAGAGGGCCAAGAAGACCCCAGGCAGGGTGGGTATGGGGGTCTGTGGAGAGTGTCACAGCTCACATACGTCCTGTCCATAGCTTCACACCGGCCTGTCACTTACCCTGAGTTTGAGCCACGGCGGCTCGTGACAGAAAAGCCCACCTGAGACGAGCAGGCAGAGGAGGGTGTGTGCTAAAGAGAGTTGTGTCAGTGGGTTTTTGCTAAACGATTTTAGAGCTATTTGAGTGAAACCTATTTGGAGAGTAAGCAGAATAGGATGGCAGCAATGTGTCTCCAAACCAAGCCCCCCCACCCCTCATTAGCCGTCCTAACATGGTCTCAGAGGGGTCCCAAATGCAGTTCTATAAGAATATCCCAGTGGCACAGTGGCAGCGGATGGAGCTGTTGTTTGAGGCCAATCATCATTCCTCACTAAACTCACTGTCTCCACTCACCGTGTCCACTCAATGTCCACGCTATTGGACACACCCACCTCGTTGGTCCACCTTGTAGATGTCAAGTCAGAGACGGTAGCTCATCTGTCGCCAAACAGTGTGTGTCGGTCGTCCTCTAGCCCTTCATCAGTGACACAGGGCGCTGTCGGCTGGTTATTTTTGGTTGGTGGACTAACAGTGTCACTCAGGGCTATAAAACTCCAGCAGCACTGCTGTGTCTGATCCACTCGTACCAGCGCAACACACGCTAACGCACCACCACCACCACCATGCAAATCATACCTGCTCTGTGGGGGTCCTGAGGGGTACTGTGAGCGCAGTTGTAAAACCACACAGTACTCTATGGTCAGTGGAGCCGAGAGAGTTTGTAGCAGTTGAAATTCCGAGCAGCAGTCACTGAGTGAATAAATCCTACGCTGTGGATTATGGGGTCTAACCTGCTTTTATTGATTGATTGATTGACTTTCTTTTAGTCCCTCTAAGTTCTGAGTTTGGTTTCTGCAAGTTTTTTTTTTTTTACATTATATTTCCCACTTACCAAACACGGAATGCTCCTCTCAGCAAAATCCCCCGAGTTAAATTAACTCATAGCCACTTTCCCACTTTCCCTTCCTGCAGAGTTACATTGGATTCAGTGTAACTCTGTGGGAGTTGATTCAGCAGTGCTGCACTCGCTCCGCTCCTCCGCTGTGTGTGTGTGTGTGTGTGTGTGGCAACTCTGAAGGCCTGCTAGGTGATCATTAGCAGAAATCCCGGCCCTTCAGGAAGCGTCCAGTGCCAGGGTCACCTCACCATGCCTCCGGAACCCCAGCAATAAGAGAGAGAAGAAGGAGGAGGGATGGATGAGAGAGTGTCTAGGGAGACAGAGGGAGAGAGAGAGAGAGAGAAAGGGCCAGAGACAGATACGTATACACAGTGTGTGGGCAGCAAAAGCTCACCTCTCCCCACCTGAGCCGTCCATGGAAATGCGCCGGGTGACTCTGCATTCAAATGCCCGGCAGGCCTGGCCGCTGGACTTTGAGACACACAGGGCCGGGCTACCAGAGGGTGACCGTGTCCAGAGGTCTGGAGCCTGCTGTGTGAACCTCAGCCTGACTGTTGCGTCACACTCTAACAAGGCACATCATATACAGGCCTGCTCCTCTCCTGGCTCCTGGGGTCTGTTCGCTCTGCTGGGGCAGTAATGTGTGGCTAGGTGTTGCTGGACATGGCGTTTTTCATTGACAGCAGTGGATTTAAAGTCCAGTGGTGTTCCCTAAAGTTATGTCATGTTCTCTTTTACAGATGGAGATATATGTGTAAACTTTTATTATAGAACTGTGTCTAATAAAATAACATAATAGATGTCCTGGAGATTTAATGGGGGAGGTGTATGAAATCAGCACAAATATTTGTCCTTATTTCCAGGCTGGGATATTCTATGCGTAATTTCTGACTAGCCTCCGCAGCTCTCTGTTTGTCTCTGGTTTGTATGCTGGATGCCGGAGCTCTTGTTTTTAATGATAGATGGCAGTATGCACTATTTGTGAGGATGACATCTCTTTCTTTGTAAATTGTATGCAATGTGACACTAATATTTTTCAACCCCAGTAAGCCAGAAGCATCCTGTCCACTTGGCTGTGCTCATTTCTTACTGTTGACGTCCCTAAAGTTGGCAGCAAATGGAAAATTGCCAGTGATTCAGTTTTACCCTGAATTTGGGGTTTGTTTTTTTGTTCATTTTGCTATGCTCAGGCTAGATTTATGCAGGAATCAGCACATGCACACATTACACACACACACACACACACACACACACACACACACGTGTTTATATACAATGTCAGACTGTGAGGTTATGTGCTTATTTCATTTCTATACATTTGTATTATATATGAATCACATGACTCTTGATTTGACTCTTGATTTGACAAATAAATGAACATTTCAAATCTCATAACTCACAATTCACAACTCAACTCATTGTTCAAATCTCATGACTCACGACTCAACCCACATTTGGAATATTTCAAATCTCATAACTCACAATTCACAACTCAACTCATTGTTCAAATCTTATGACTCACAACTCAACCCACATTTGGAATATTTCAAATCTCATAACTCACAATTCACAACTCAACTCATTGTTCAAATCTTATGACTCACAACTCAACCCACATTTGGAATATTTCAAATCTCATAACTCACAATTCACAACTCAACCCATTGTTCAAATCTTATGACTCACGACTCAATTCGTGCTTCAAACCTTTTGACTCAGAAATTGACTCTGAGTTCAAATCTTATGACTCACAACTCGACTCACATGTGGAATATGTCTACCCACATATAAATGAACACTTTAAATCTCATAACTCACAATTCACAACTCAACTCATTGTTCAAATTTATGACTCACAACTCAACCCACATTTGGAATATTTAAAATCTCATAACTCACAATTCACAACTCAACCCACTGTTGACTCACAATGTACAAATTGGCTCAGACAAATCAACAACAGAACCCATAACTCGAGAGACTTGTTGTTAATAGATTACCCTCTTGACCAGTTGTGTGACCCGGGTTTGAGGGCTCAGCCTTCGATTTCTGCAGTTTGCTTCATGCTGTTTTCATCTTCCAGTTTTAGTGAAACAAACAGG
>NC_089804.1:50631692-50634192 GCF_029633855.1 Hoplias malabaricus
CAATCAGACTCACTGTATGCAGCTAAGCGTCCAGTAAATTCTTGTAATTTTACAGCACAAACTTCTTTGCTCACAGTGATAGGGGTCATGTAGCCCCTGGAGAGCCCGGCCTTAGTAACGTGTTCCATTGTTCCAAGTCTTGCTGTTAATCCGCTGGCAGGGGGTCTGATAAAGCATGTTGCTGCGCTCCAAACCACAACGTGGCCCCTCCCTCTCCCCCTTAAGCCCAGGGAGCTGAGGGCCGGCTATCAGTCTTTAATTGCCCTCTGTGGGTTGTAATGAAGAGATGTCAGATAGCAGGGACAGAGGAGAGAGGAGACCAGACTGAATCACTTTCTCTCTCTCTCTCTCTCTCTCTCTCTCTCTCTCTCTCTCTCTCTCTCTTACACTCTATTGGCAGGTGTCGCTCTGTTTAATTTCACGCCTCCATGCTCCACCATCCTCCCACATGGCGCAGCCCAATGCTCCACCACCCCTCTCTCTCTCTCTCTCTCTCTCTCTCTCTCTCTCTCTCTCTCTCTCTCTCTCTCTCTCTCACTCCCTCCCTCTCTCTACACAGCCATGCTGCCTTCATATTCCAGTTGAAGACTCATGAATATGTTCAGAGATGTAAATGAGCTTGTCAAGGTAGACTAGCGTGGATGACCCTCTGTGCCAGTAAGAGTCCTTGGGCTGGACGCCAAACACTGCATTACACTCTCTGGAACATGACTCTGCATTGTAAGCCAGTCTGAATGTGTCAAATGAAATGAATGCATCTCTCTGCAATTAACAGTCCTTCACAAATGTCTGCATCATTCTTTACATTTCTCTCAGTCTCACTTTCAGTTCCAAAGGCTTCTCGCTTTTGAGCTCTGGCCCTGTTCTGACAGGGGAACAAGATCTAGTCAGGCATTGGCTGCTGGAGATAAGCCCCACCCACTCTCTGACACGTCGGCAGCAGCCTGCGAGTTTCATCCCTGGTAAATGGGACAGTGGGATTACAATTGCTGTGTGTGGGTGACTGGGTGAGTGTGTGACGCCTTGCAATGGAGCAGTGTCCAGGGTGATTTCTTGCCTTGTGCCCAGTGTTTCTGGGTGAGAATATGAAAGAAAGAATGAGTGAGTGAGTGAGTGAGTGAGTGAGTGAGTGAGTGAGTGAGTGAATGTGTGAGTAAGCGAGCGAGCGAGCGAGCGAGTGAGTGAGTGAGTGAGTGAGTAAGCGAGTGAGTGAGTGAGCGAGTGAGAGAGTGAATGAGTGAGTAAGCGAGCGAGTGAGTGAGTGAGTAAGCGAGCGAGTGAGTGAGTAAGCGAGTGAGTGAGTGAGTGAGCGAGTGAGTGAGCAAGTGAGTGAGCGAGTGAGTGAGCGAATTAGTGAGTAAGCGAGCGAGTGAGTGAGTGAGTAAGCGAGCGAGTGAGTGAGTGAGTGAGCGAGCAAGTGAGTGAGTGAGTGAGTGAGCGAGTGAGAGAATGAATGAGTGAGTAAGCGAGCGAGTGAGTGAGTAAGCGAGTGAGTGAGTGAGAGAGTGAGTGAGCGAGCGAGTGCATGAGTGAGTGAGTGAGTGAGTGAGTGAGTGAGCGAGTGAGCGAGGGGCCACTTCACATGTAAGACAGACCAGTGTGTAAAGCAAGATAGACTCTTATGAAAGAAAGAATGGCACTGTCCATCAGGACACACCCACATTTGACATAAATATGTAATATTAGTTATTTTTCTAAAACAAAAGCAGAGACGAGTGGCCTGTGGATTAAATTGGAATGCCTAGTTAATCTTCTATCTGTATGATAACAAAGCATCTTGAAATTTGTCATAATTACTACAGCATTACATTGTAATTACAACATAATTACAACATAATTACAACTACATGAGGCGAATACTACTAGCTGATGAACACACGGCGGCAGCATCAGGTCTTATGTTTCTGCATCACTCTGTTTCATCCCCAGAGGTGTTTGCAAGCTCAGGCAAATAGCTGGATCGCTTGGCTGCGTAATGAGTGTAAAGTGTACCATCTCCGCAGCTGATTGTATTAGGACGGAACAACAGTGCTCCAGCCGCAACACCAGAGTCCATCCACTCCGCCGCTCTGCTGTCAACACACTCAATATGAGCAAGATAGTGAGTAATGACTTCCATAGCCCCAGAAACACGCTGCCGCTGCGAGAGAGAGAGAGGGAGAGAGAGAGGGAGAGAGAGAGGGAGAGAGAGAGAGAGAGGGAGTGAGGGAGAGAGTAAGGGAGAAGTGAGAGGTCGCGGAAGGCGAGCGAGGACTGTGTGGAGAGGGAGGTTTTGATATGTGATGCTGCGCTCGACCCATGGTTCTCCACACGCCCCCCCCAACACGCCCCACCCTCTCCCCCCACTCCACCCCTGCAGCCCGAGTTTGTGTAGGGAAGATTAAGCAGCTCTGACGAAGCTGTGTTTACAAATATGCAGCCGGGGAGAGAGGGTGAGTGGCGGCGAAGAGGAGAAGAATACAAATTGCTTTTTTATCTCTCCCAGGGCTTGGGCCAGGGA
>NC_089804.1:50639192-50665627 GCF_029633855.1 Hoplias malabaricus
TTTTTACAACAGCTTCTGCTGTCACTGTCAGCATGCCACCTACTCCACGGCTCTATTTCTGCTGGATATGATGTCATACTTAGAGGGGATCAATACACACACACACACACACACACTCACACTCACACACACACACACCATGCTGTGCCCGCTTGCTGGTTTGTTGCTCTTTCTCTCATGCTCTGTCTCTGTGTGTGTGTTTGTGTGTGTGTTTGTGTGTGTGTGTGTGTGTGTGTGTGTGTGTGTGTGTGTGTGTGTGTGTGTATCTTCTTTTCCTTTTATTTCCTTATTTCCTACTTTCTCTCTCTCTCAGTTTTTTTTCTATCTGTCTCCCTCTCTTTCTCCCATCCCATCTTTCTCTTCCTGTAACTCCCTATACACTATCCCACATCCTTACATCCTTTTTTCATCTCTCTCTCTCTCTCTCTCTCTCTCTCTCTCTCTCTCTCTCTCTCTCTCTCTGTATGACTCTATGTCTCCCGCCCACACAAACAGGTTTATCAGCCCCCCCCCCCCACCCCCCGTATTGGCAGGTGTGTACACAAGGGGGTTGGGGGCTTCATGGCTTTAAATGAGTAAGCACTGCCCTCTCCCACCCTCCCATCCTCTCCCCTCAGGCTGTCTCCGTGAGCCTTTAACCTTGGCCGGCGGGCTGGAGGAGAGAGAGTAATTCTAACCTTAAAAACCTGCTGATTAAAGCTAGTTTCGTGGAATTCGATTCCACTTAATGCCTTTGGCCCTGAGCCCAGCGCCGGGGTCTGAACATCAACAAATACTGTGTCTTCAGGCAGCGAGACGTGCAGGGGTGGGGTGTGTGGGGGGTGGGAGCACGCACACAAACACATACACACACACACACACACACACACAGACATACACACAAAGTCATATTTGCTGTGTTATCATGACCGAAGCATGAGCACCTACTTAGACGTAGAAGTACATAAAAATGTCATCGTAGTGGCCACAGTGGTCTGAAGATTCCCAAACCTTCTCCACAGAAAAACACAGAGCAGCTGCACATCTGCTCAAGGTGACCATGCACACACAACTCCCCCCGTGTGGACTGTGTGTGGAGCAGTGGACCCTTTGGGACGGGTTGAGTAGACCCTTGGAGGGGCAGGTGTTTGCAGTGGACGCGCTCCTGTGGGTCTGTGTTTACCACTCCTCTGAAGTAATGAATTCCCATCTTTGGCTGCTGTTTATCACCTGTTTATTGTTTTTGTTTTTATTTGTTTTGCTTTCGGTTTTGTTTACAGTGTTTGGTGCTATTTTTAGAGGCAGGATTAGCACAGGGCTTTTCACAGAGCTTTATTATTCACAGCGTGCAGCAGCAGAGGTACATTTTGTGTCCAAATGTCTGCAGACACTGTTTATAACCAGTGGATAATTCAATAATCGTTTTTTTTTCCTCCACACTTTTCCTCTGAGACGTGTGATGACAGCCCACTACTCTTTTCAAACTGAATAGTGAAACAAAATGGAGGAGAAAGCAGCCTGCCCAGATCTGGCACATAAGCTCACAGACCTTTACCAGCTGCTGTGTTATCCCAGATTCCAGGTTGAATTTAATTTAAAATTCATTCATTCATTATCTGTAACCGCTTATCCAGTTCAGGGTCGCGGTGGGTCCAGAGCCTACCTGGAATCATTGGGCGCAAGGCGGGAATACACCCTGGAGGGGGCGCCAGTCCTTCACAGGGCAACACACACACACACCTATGGACACTTTTGAGTCACCAATCCACCTCCGAACGTGTGTTTTTGGACTGTGGGAGGAAACCGGAGCACCCGGAGGAAACCCACGCGGACACAGAGAGAACACACCAACTCCTCACAGACAGTCACCCGGAGCGGGAATCGAACCCACAACCTCCAGGTCCCTGAAGCTGTGTGACTGCGACACTCCCTGCTGCACCACAGTGTCACCCGAAGCTAAGGCCTAGGAGGTATGGATCGGCTTTCCCAGCGAGGGAGGGCCCTCTCAGAGCTCCTGCTGCCTTTGAGACGCCGGCTATATTAGTCTGGCTTTGCCTGAGGCTGAACCAGCAACCCCTCAGGCAGGCCTACATATTGATGACGGGCTGATCCAAGCGCTGCCGATGCTCCATCCACTCCTAATGAAGCCGTGATAGCAAAGGAGCTCAGGCACTCGGACTGGCATGCTAACAAACTCTGCAAACACTCCCGAACTCCCGGCTCCGGCTGGGGCTTGGGAGAGCCGAGTCCCAGCAGCTCGTGGAGGAAGATGGGCAAGGCTTGAAAAATGGGCTTGTCTGGCTGATTGCTAATAGATTTGTCTTGATTATCTACGAGTTCTCGCCGCACTGTATCAGCCCGAGAGGTAATTCATCACCGTGGCTGCGATGAGGTTTCAAATTGTATGATCGAGTGTTGCCCCTTGGATTCATTGTCTAATGCATTGTAACAAGCCTCGAAGTCTTCATGTGCTCCACTGTAGCTGCAGGGGGAGAATATGTTTCCCTGAAACTCCACTGTCAGTGATCTAACAGAGGATTGATAACAGCGTCATCCACTCATCCACTCATCCATTCATTCGTTCATTTGCCCGTCCATCCGTTAATCCACTCCTTCATGTTAACTGGTTTGTTTGCTCATTCATTCATTCATTCATTCATTCATTCTTTCATTCATTCATCTTCTGTAACAACTTTATCCTGCTCAGGGTTGCGGTGGGTCTGGAGCCTACCTGGAATCACTGGGCCCTAAGCAGGAGCACACCAAGGACATCACAGGGCACCGCACACTTACCCTGTCATTTACTCACCCACTCATACCGCTGGACAATTTACTCACAAACGCACACCTGTGGACCATTTCCCGGCTCATTCGCAGCTTTGGAGAATTTCACACTCTCACACAGTAACTCACTCACTCACTCATATCTGTGGATAATTTCACACACTCACCCAGTCACTCACACACTCACAGTTTTGGAGAATTTCACACACTCACCCTGTGGACAATTTACTTACACACTCACGCCTGTGGACAATTTCAAACATTCACCCAGCCACTCATTCACACACACTTGTGGGCAATTTCACGCACTCAGCCAGTCGCTCACACACTCACAGCCATGGACAGTTTCTCACACATTCACTCAGTCACTCACACACTCACAGCTGTGGAGGGTTTCAAACGCTTTCACTCAGTCACTCACACACTCACAGCCATGGACAGTTTCACACACATTCACTCAGTCACTCACACACTCACAGCTGTGGAGGGTTTCATACGCTTTCACTCAGTTACTCACACACTCACAGCCATGGACAGTTTCACACACATTCACTCAGTCACTCACACACTCACAGCCATGGACAGTTTCACACACATTCACTCAGTCACTCACACACAGCTGTGGACGGTTTCACACACATTCACTCAGTCACTCACACACAGCTGTGGACGGTTTCGCACACATTCACTCAGTCACTCACACACAGCTGTGGACGGTTTCATATGCATTCACTCAGTCACTCACACACAACTGTGGAAGGTTTCGCACACATTCACTCAGTCACTCACACACTCACAGCTGTGGACAGTTTAATACACATTCACCCAGTCACTCACACACACCTCCGTTTGGTAATTGGTGGGTATGACCAATTAAAGGAGTGTGACCTAGAATGATGGAAGCATGGGATGTGTTGATATTCCTGCCTCTCATCACAAACCAGTACCTGACCTTACCAAAGTCAGCCATCAGATCCTCACAGCAATGTTCCAGTATCCAGTTCAAAGCCTTTCGAGAGCCGATCCCAGTTCATTTCAGAAAACAATGAAACAAACGGGTGACCGTAAACTTCTGGCCACGCTCTGCACCCTTCTTCCAGTGTGCGGGATCTGGCTCGGACCCTCGGACGGCAAACAGCAAGCGGGCAACGTAAATAAGGTGCCAGCTCCTGATTAAGAGTGCCTTCACACATCATTATGGACTAATGAGAGAATCTCCGTCCTGGGCCGGCTCCTCGCCTCTCCGTCTCCGGCTGTCTGCTCTGATGGATGAGCTCGGTGGGACGTGTCCCGCGGAGACGTCTGCGATTGGCACCTCCCCATCAGCAGCCGTCTCAGTCCAGCCGTCTGCGCATCCCGTGGCTGACCACGCGGTGTAAAGCCCGTTAATGCCCCTATGTCCACCTGGACCACTGCAGGACACCCAGGAGCCAGTCGAGGGGTCCCTGCATTGTTACCAGACACCGTTACAACCATCACATTACAGCCACCTCCTTGTAGTTCTACAATTACAGACTGTAGGATGCCTGTTGCTCTGCATACTTTGTTAGGCCCCATATGCCCTGTTCTTCAATATGATTATGGGTGGTGGATCTTTCTCAGTGCTGCAGTGACACTGACGTGGCAGGGGCAATGTTAGTGTGTGTTACACTGGTACAAGTGGATCAGACACAGCAGGGCTGCTGGAGTTTTTAAAACAATGTGTGAAATTGGGCATAATAAAGTATGCAGAGCAACAGATGGACTACAATCTGTGCTCCTGTATGTTCAGGGTGAGTGTAGAAACATCACTCTAGGCCTTTAAGATGTTCTAGATATATCACAGAACCCGGCTAAGGCGAGGTGTAAGAAATGGAAACCAGTGGCAGCTCTAGGGCAGGGTTTATTTACTGAAGGAGGTGCTGTAAAACTACGGCATGCGCTGTAAAGTATTGAACAGCGTTAAAGTGTAAATACAGTCCATGAGTTAGCAGCCTTACAGACCAGACTCTGTATGCGCAGATACACTTACTGCTTGCTTAATCTGCTCACATCTCCTGGACAGCACCGTCGTGAACGCCATGCCTTCATCCCCACTGTAGCGACACAATTATTATGTTAGCAAAGCCGCGCGTGTCCGCAGATGCCTGTAGTTGATATTCTCCTGTTGTGTCACTGTTGAACCTTGTGATGAGATGGGGAAGTCAGATTGAGTAATGGAGAGAGGGGCTGCATTATAGTGTGAATATAATTACACTTTAATTGCTTGCCATTTGATGTGCTGTCATTTGTCACAGCCCACAGACAGCAAATAATGGCTTCTGTCGTTGTCAGTGTGTCACATTGCCGTGCAGCCTTGCGAGAGCATCAGAGAAACCAGCTGAATGATATTCGTATTGAATTACTGATAAGCGCGTCCGCTTTTCTTTTTTTGAAACCACTTCTTTTGTCTATCATCTCATTTGCATGTCCTTTGTGGCATTACGAAGTTTGCTTGTGTGGGTTTCCAGTTTTATATTTCGTCGGCGGTGGCGTTCGTGAAATAAAGCTCCTCATTACGGTGCGTTGCGTGAGCTCGTGCGTGTTTGGCAGCGAGCGGACAGCATGCGCAGAGCTTTACACTGATTCCTGTATCGGGTCTGACAGGTGCAACAGTCTGCCTCTTCCCGGGCTCCATGTTTGTGTCTGAGGAACGCTTTGTGTATTTCTTAAATTGGGTAAACAGAAGCTGCCTGGGGCTAATTTATTCACTCTCCAGTCCTCGCGCCGGGCGAAACAGCGTGCGCTTTTCCTGCTCATCCGTCAATCCCTCGAAATGGGACTTTATGCTGCTTATGAAATGCTCCAGACATGCCTCAGACGTCTGCGCGTCTAATGTTCTCCGTTATCAGAGGCAGAGCCCTTTCTGATACGCAGGCTTATGGCCTGAAGCTTAACCCTGGGGCGATCCATGGATCGGAAAGCTGTGAGAATGGTTCTGAAGCCCTGTCCATGGTCCTGAAGGCACAGAGAATTATTATGGAGCCCTGTCCGTGGTCCTGAAGGCACCAACAATGGTTCTGAAGCTCTGTCTAGGGTTTGAAGGCACTATGCATTGCTCTAAAATTCAGTCTATGGTTCTGAAGGGATTGGGCATGGTGCTAAAGGTCCAGTGCCATGCTACAAACCTCGGTGCCTGGTTCTAAAAGCACAGTGCCTGGCTCTGAAGACCTGTCCATATCTGTCTTATTCTGGAACGATGTCAGTGGTTCTGCAGACACATTGCACTGAGGCAGAGTTTCCAGTTCTGAAGCTCTGTTCATGGTGCTGAACGCACAGTGCATGGTTCTGGAGCTCTTTTCATGATTACACTCTGTCTGTGGTGCTAAAAGTGTGTGTCCTTGGTGCTGCAGGTGTTCTCAATTGTGTTGTACTTAGGACACCATCTAGCTTTGGTCCTGTCAGCAGCAGGATGGCAAGAACCCATCAGCAGTCTCAGTCAGACTCACTGCTCCAGGCTGTGCTTCTCACTGTAGCCTATGGTCACTCAGCACTGACAGCTCACTGACCAGGAATCTATTTCCTTTGACCTCTCAGCCATCGGCTACAAAGGAAGGATGAAAGAGCAGGGGGAGCATGTAGGGAGATAGAGAGAAGAAGATGGAAAAGGAAGAGGAGAAACAGGAAGAGAGAAAAAGATAGAGGAGAGAGAGACAGAGGGGGAGATGGATGAGATTAGACTATAGGGAAAAACAGAGAGAAATATGTCAGGAAAGAGAGCAGAGAGTGATACAGAGATCTAACAAAGAAAATGAGAAATCAAAGACTGAAGAGAAAGAAAGTGGAGGAGAGAGAGAGAGAGAGAGAGAGAGAGAGAGAGAGAGAGAGAGAGAGAGAGAGAAAATAGAAGAATGATGCAGTGTGAGTGAGCAAATGAAAGGGTGAGTGAGTTACTGAGTAAATTAACAAGTGACTGAGAGAGTGATTGGGCGAGCAAGTGAATTAGTGAGCAAATGAGTGTAAGAGTGAGTGAGTGATCATGTGAGTGAGTGAGTGAGTGAGTGAATAAGTGAGTTATTGTGTAAATAAGTGAGTGTGTGAGCGAGTGAGAGAGAGTGAGTGAACATGTAAATTATTCATTGGGTGAGTGAGTGCGCAAGTGAGCCAGTGAGTGAGTGATCATGTAAATGAGTGAGTGAGTGAGTGAGTGAGTGAGTGAGTGAGTGAGTGAGTGAGTGAGTGATCATGTAAATAAGCCATTGGGTGAGTGAGTGAGCAAGTGAGCCAGTGAGTGAATGATCATGTAAGTGAGTGAGTGAGTGAGTGAGTGAGTGAATAGTGACTTATTGTGTAAATGAGTGAGTGTGTGAGCAAGTGAGTGATCATGTAAATAAGTAATTGGGTGAGTGAGCGAGTGAGTGAGTGAGTGATCATGTAAATAAATCATTGGGTGAGTGAGTGAATGAGTGAGCCAGTGAGTGAATGATCATGTAATTGAGTGAGTGAGCGAGTGAGTGAGTGAGTAAGTGAGCAAACGAGTGAGCCAGTGAGTGATAGATCATGTAAATGAGTGAGTGAGTCAGTGAGTGAGTGAGTGAGTGAGTGAGTGAGTGAGTGAGTCAGTGAGTGAGTGAGTGAGTGAGTGATCATGTAAATAAGTCATTGGGTGAGTGACTGAGCGATTGAGCCAGTGAGTCAATGATCATGTAATTGAGTGAGTGAATGATCATGTAAATAAGTAATTGGGTGAGTGACTGAGAGTGTGAGCCATTGAGTCAATGATCTTGTAATTGAGTGAGTGAGTGAGTGAGTGAGTGAGTGAGTGAGTGAGTGAGTGAGTGAGTGATCATGTAAATAAGTCATTGGGTGAGTGACTGAGCGAGTGAGCCAGTGAGTCAATGATCATGTAATTAAGTGAGTGAGTGAGTGAGTGAGTGAGCAAGTGAGCCAGTGAGTGAATGATCATGTAATTGAGTGAGTGAATGATCATGTAAATAAGTAATTGGGTGAGTGACTGAGAGTGTGAGCCATTGAGTCAATGATCTTGTAATTGAGTGAGTGAGTGAGTGAGTGAGTGAGTGAGCAAGTGAGCCAGTGAGTGAATGATCATGTAATTGAGTGAGTGAGTGAGTGAGTGAGCCAGTGAGTGAATGATCATGTAATTAAGTGAGTGAGTGAGTGAGTGAGTGAGTGAGTGAGTGAGCGAGTGGGCCAGTCAGTGAATGATCATGTAAATGAGTGAGTGAGTGAGTGAGTGAGTGAGTGATCCAGTGAGTGAATGATCATGTAATTGAGTGAGTGAGTGAGTGAGCCAGTGAGTGAATGATCATGTAATTGAGTGAGTGAGTGAGTGAGTGAGTGAGTGAGTGAGCGAGCGAGTGAGTGAGTGAGCCTGTGTGTGCTGTTGCTAATGTGCTCTGCTGGTGTGTTGCAGGCTGGCTCTGGCTGTGCTTGTGGTTCGTTGGTGTAATTAATCAGGGCTGTTTGATGTTGGCAAATGACTGTTTATTCAAACCCACTTCCTTTTACTGGCTGCACTTTTAACTTGTGTTTAGTTAAACAAGGGGAACGCAGGGTGCATATCAAACCTCCTTTTCCACCTCAACCCACCCCTACACCACCACTGCAGCCCCCCAGCTCCACCCTCCGCTCCTATTACTACTGCACTAATATTCCACTGAGGTATGTGACCACAGCAGTGCCCTCTACATCAAACATTTCCTCACGACCGGACTAATGGACACCATTCAGACTGACTTCTCCCTCAGTAAACCTGCTGCAGGATCATCACTGAGCACGCTCAGAGCAGATTTGACTTTATTCATTTAGCATAAGTTCATCATGAGTTATTATAAAATATGAATTGTATTGAGTCCTTTAAATGTTTTCTGTTCTGAGCTCTCTTTTCATATTTTGCAAATTGTTTAATCTCACCTGCTTATGCTAGCACTAATTCAAGCCCCTGACACCTTGAGCAACTCAGAATCTCTGAACCTTAAAAGACTATCGAGCAGAAACTCCAACCTGGAGGAGCAGGGAGGCCTTGCCCTTAAGCGAGGGAATGCCTTGCACCCAAACACACGGTCTCAAGAGACAGTCACCCACTTCGCCATAGGTGGGACATGAACTGAGTTTGTTCACTTGGTAAAGCACTAGACCACGATGCTGAGCAGACTCAGTTCATATCCCACCCCTGGCGAGTTTGTAGTTGTGTTGACATTGCATATGTGGGATCTACATGGTGCAAGATATCCCCTGGCTTAGGAGAAAGTCCATCCTGTTCCTCCAGGTTCCCCAGGGGGTCCTTCAAGTTCCTACAAGATTCAGGAGTTAGATTCAGGATTCAACAAACTAGTCATACCCCTTTGAGAGTTAATTTTGTCCCAACAGCAACTTTACAACACAGGTGTATCTCCCCAGGCCCTGAGAAGGTACTAAAACAAACCAAGAGCTGTGTCTTGTACTCAGTAAACAGCATTGTCTTCTTCTTCTTTGTTGTTGTTGTTGTCCTCTTCTCCTCAAAGAGCTAGTCATATGCCTAGCGTCCCTCAGCCAATCACAGGCCTGCGTTCATTTTTCTTATGTGCTGTGACAATTTACAAACCCAGCAGTCCTCAACCACAGCAGACCCGAGGAACAGTCTCCGGAACAGGAACAGGAAAAGTCTCCGAGGGCAACAGGATCTGGGTGTGATGAGCACTGTTTTTTTTTTTTTTTGTTTGTTTGTTTTTTTTTTAATTATTATTATTAACCCTTTCACTCTCAAAACAAGGGAACTAAACTCTCACTGGGCGGCTCCTGATGTGACCTCAGGTGTTACCACCCATCAAGCCCTTGTTGGGTGTAATATCAATAGGGAAATTAGCTGTACCACTATCTACTACAGGTGTATTATCTTATTTCCCCACGCTGTGTCCTGATCTAATGTAAAAGCCATTGTTGTTCAGTTCCACAAAGCTATAAATGTGCATGCAGTCTTCAGTTTTTGGAAAAGAAAGCTGTCCTTTGTAATTTTTGCAATAAATCTCAAACCTAGACTTGATTTGGTCAAAGCAGTAAGTACTGCATTTAACTGTATAACAATGTGTAGATAATTACAATGTAATAAATATGTAATGAATAGTAACTAATGAAAAAAGAAACAAAACATGGTTAATACACTCTTGACTCCATCCTGGGTGCAGACAGAGACATGATGCCATCATGGTGTTACTTACTGCCTTGAAATGACTTGAAATGGGGAGGGGGGGGGGGGGGGCTTGTGACCTTGAAATAACCTCACTGGCTTTAACAGTGTAATGTGCTGTGGGTTTTAAGACCTCAGGGGGATTGGTGAGATATTATACTGACACTCTCTCTCTCTCTCTCTCTCTCTCTCTCTCTCTCTCTCTCTCTCTCTCTCTCTCTCTGCACAGTGTCTCTATGGCTGTTACGTGCACTCCTCCATCATCCCCACCTTCCACCGCAGGTGCTACTGGCTGCTGCAGGTAAAATCTTCCCTCCCTTTACTTTGTTTGTGTGTGTGTTAGTGCTGGGCAGAACTGTATAAACTCAGTATAACACTGTTTTTCCAGATGCAGTAGAGTATTATGTAAGATGACATTATCATCCACTAGGTCAGCGTTAATAAAATGATCTCATACTTTATTCCAGTCTTGGCATGAGCCATAAATTTTGCACTGAGAAAAGACACATGCTAATAATCTGTTTGTGCAGTTATAGCAGTCTCCTCCGAGCGTGTTGAGCTGTCGCGTTGTGTTAGCAGCGGTTTGAAAAGGGCCCTCACTTTCAGGGCTGGTACCATTGTGTAGTTTGGATGTGAATATGTGCTGAGTTGCTGTTTGTTTGTTTGTTTGTTTTTTTGTTATTTTTGTTGTGTTTTTTATTATTCCAAGCAGTCGAGAAAGTTTTCTCCAAGTTCTCTTTGTTTTGGCGGTCTGTCACTCCAGCCCTCTGTAACCTTTCCTGCAGTCTATATTTGTGTATTTTTTATTCACACACACACACACACACACACTCACACACACATATATTTCTTACACTTCACACATTTGCTGTAGCAGTGCCAGATGTATGTTTTTTACGTAACGTTCTGGAGCTGTTCCACACTCAGACAGAAGACCCACTTCCCTCTGCGGCTGCTCGTGGTTCTATAGTGAAAGCCTGCAGTTATGTCTAGTCCTCAGAGTCCCTACTTTATCTCCCTGACTTTATCTTGGTCTTTGATCAGCTTCTCTCTCTTGTTCTACGTATGAGCCCCTCCTCCCCTCTCACCAACAACCCCCCTGCCCCCCTCCTCCCCCACACACTACTTCTCAGGAGCTTTACAGAGGCAAGGGTTGGGTGGGGTAGGGGTGTGAACCAAAAGAGTTGGGGTGTGGGATGGAGGTTGCTCCACTGTTATGCCTTTGTTCTATTTATAGGTGACACCTGTTAAGGATGGTCTTTGTTATCGTTATTCTTATATAAATGTAAATGTAGATCTACTCTGTAGATTTTTCTACAGAGGTGTGTTGTTTTTACACAGCAGTTTTCTCCCCTTCGTGTTCTTTTCACCCCTCATTGCTCACTAGCAGCTCATCACAGAGTAGGTCACACACACTGCACTAACTCTTCTGACAACAGGGTTGAAGTTATATCACCGCAGGGCTGACCGGATCGGAGCACGGAGGGGAACTGTACGGTTAGCTAACCACGCTGAGACAGCTTCAGCATTGGCTGTACATGTTCTGTGCCAAACCTGAGTAGTTCTGAGTAGAAAAGCCACCGGAGCAGTTACCCTCCAAGCCGAGCCTGGTTTCTCAGCACAGTTAACTAACCACACCCAGGGCCACTCTGTGGGAGGGTTCAGATGTTGTAGGGATTCCCTGATTGACTCTTTAAGCCTGTAGCTGCTGAAACATAAATTTATTCTGCAGCTGAGTAAATGCTCCCCTATGTTTTTCATTCATTCATTATCTGTAACCCTTATCCAGTTCAGGGTCACGGTGGGTCCAGAGCCCACCTGGAATCATTGGGCGCAAGGCGGGAATACACCCTGGAGGGGGCGCCAGTCCTGCACAGGGCAACACACACTCACACATTCACTCACACACTCACACACACGGACACTTTTGAGTCGCCAATCCAACTACCAACGTGTGTTTTTGGACTGTGGGAGGAAACCGGAGCACCTGGAGGAAACCCACGCGGACACGGGGAGAACACACCACACTCCTCACAGACAGTCACCCGGAGGAAACCCATGCAGACACAGGGAGAACACAACAACTCCTCACAGACAGTCACCCGGAGCGGGAATCGAACCCACAACCTTCAGGTCCCTGGAGCTGTGTGTCTGCGACACTACTTGCTGCGACACCGTGCCGCCCACCCTATGTTTTTTAAAAATACGTATTATATGACGTGTTATACTAGTTATAACATACATTGACCACACATTTTCCAGAGCAAGCTGCCTCCATTCAGAGTCTGCAGTCTGTGAAAAGCTGTATATAAAAAAATACTATAGTTAACTCAGAAATCAGGGCAGAAACGTGAGACCGGACACATCCGAGGACATCAACAGTCACATAAATATCACGAGACACAGAACACGTCCTGCTCTTTATTTAGCAATGGGAAAACACACTGTAACTGGGCTAAAAGTCCACAAAAGCATGGAGCGGTGAACTCTTATATATGAGGGTCCTTCAAGGGTTCTTTAGTAAAGAAAATGTTAAAAAGTGATTAAAGTGTTGTTTGCATTGTGATAGTCATCTTCACGTTTATGGAATACGTCCTAAAGGGTTCTACACCGCACCTAAAAGGGTCTTCTATAGTTACAATGTCAAGTTTGTTGCAATAAAAGCACCATTTTTGGTGCAATGTAGGACCCTTTTCCTAAAAGTTGCTATATACAGCCATCTATAGCACATTCTCCATCAATCTAAAGAACACTTTCACTGTGCAAAGAATGCAGTGTTCAGGGTTCCATATAAAGCCATTTTATTACTAAAGAACCCTTGAAGAACCATCATATTTAAGTGTGTCTTAAAGGAACACTGCGTGGTTTTAAAATGACTGTGATTCTTCAGTGCTTTCTACTCTGAGATCAGCACTGCAGAAACTGCACTATTTAACTTTGAGAGGAGGGTAGGAACCCACCCCCACCCTCTCACCCTCCCGGTTAATTTTAGTACAGTGCTGTAAAGCACAGATTACACTAGGGGGAGCCCCAGGAGAAAAAACCCAGATCGTACCTAGTGTTCTTTTAAGACCTGTTTGTTCCTGCAGTGGAAAAGAGGCCTTAGATTTAATGACTATTTCGGTCTTAAATTGACTTTTCTCTTTCTGTCAACGCTGTTAGGATTGCTCAGACTTGCTTTTTACAGTGTTGTAGCAACATGTGCTTTTCACACTTTATTCAATGGCACAGTCAAGCAACACTGACACGTTGGTGCAATATGCTGTGTATCATACACTTTCCATACAATTGGCTTTTACCATTATTCTAATTAAACATGTGACAGCATAAAGCTCATATATTCATTCATTCATTCATTATCTGTAAGCGCTTATCCAATTCAGGGTCGCGGTGGGTCCAGAGCCTACCTGGAATCATTGTCGCAAGGCGGGAATACACCCTGGAGGGGGCGCCAGTCCTTCACAGGGCAACACATACACTCACATTCACTCACACACTCACACCTACGGACACTTTTGAGTCACCAATCCACCTACCAACGTGTGTTTTTGGACTGTGGGAGGAAACTGGAGCACCCGGAGGAAACCCACACAGACACAGGGAGAACACACCAACTCCTCACAGACAGTCACCCAGAGGAAACCCACGTGGACACGGGGAGAACACACCAACTCCTCACAGACAGTCACCCGGAGGAAACCCACACAGACACAGGGAGAACACACCAACTCCTCACAGACAGTCACCCAGAGGAAACCCACGTGGACACGGGGAGAACACACCAACTCCTCACAGACAGTCACCCGGAGGAAACCCACACTGACACAGGGAGAACACACCAACTCCTCACAGACAGTTACCCGGAGGAAACCCACACGGACACAGGGAGAACACACCAACTCCTCACAGACAGTCACCCAGAGCGGGAATCAAACCCACTAAAGCTCATATATCCTCTTGGAAACCATCCCAGTGCATCCAACAATAAAGGCAGCATGCTTCTACTTTTTACTGTGATCGAAAAAACAGCAGCACACTGAAAGCTCCAGTTCCTCATGCTGATAATTTTTCACCATTGGCTGACACTGTAACGCCTCTGGAGAGAGATGTTAATAATTCAATGAGGACAGGGCTAATGTGTCTGAATGCACTGGGTGTAGTTAGTCGTGAGGTTAAAGGTTTCACCGGGAACCCGTCCTCCGAGCCTCGCTTTGCTGACGTCCTGTGTTTTTGTTTGCGTCTTCTCCATGGATTCAAAGTTTCAGATGCTTCCAGTTCAGTTTGGGAGAGTTTTCTTTCTCTGCTTCCTACAGTTATGTAGTTCACTGGAGCACAGCACCCTCCTTTGTGGAAAACAACAATGCCTTTTCTACACTAGCTTTGATTAGGAAGTCTCCATATGGAGGGAAAGTGAAAGGCAGTTGTACTTACTGCCAAACACAGCCAAGAAAGAGCTCCGCTGCAGACAACATAACTAAACTCCTGTAGTGTTCTTATTGCCTGAATGGCCACATTTCCACACACATCAGTGTTCAAATTACACCCTGAATATAGCAGCATTCTGAGTGAGCCACGCAGCACATAAACACCTCGGTGAGATGAGGATTCTGATGCCTTAACCCCAATTTCTGCTGCAGCGAAATGTTATTCTATAATTAATTAATCAAGTAATCAATTAATGAAACCATCAAGCGCTCTTTAGTTTCTTCTCATTTACAGTACCACAGTTCAGCGCAGTCCATTCCTTTTACGTGAAAACAAAACATCAACTGCTATATCGCCCCCTGCACTTCCTGTAGTGCACTGCAGTCTGTCAGAATGGCCAACTGTTAAAACGACTCTGACAACAAAACATTGTACATCCAAAATACTCTTCATTTTAATGAATATTTACATAACTTTGATTTTATTCAAAGTGATTATGCCACATATATTGTTAAAATTATTTAATAGAGTAGTATTATAGAAGGTTTTTATATGACACTAGTCTCTCCCAAGTGTCTGGTACCTTTTGGCATTTAATGTGGCCTGGATCCACCTACTACTGCAGGAAAAGCAATTTGATTGAATTCACGTTGGACCAATACCAGAGCCAGTACAAATACACAAAAGTGTGTATACGTGGATGTACAGAGAGCCAGAATGTAATTAGCAGAAGGTTAACCCTGAAGGTTAGTGAAGGTAGTGTCGCAGTCACACAGCTCCAGGGACCTGGAGGTTGTGGGTTCGATTCCCGCTTCGGGTGACTGTCTGTGAGGAGTGTGTTCTCCCTGTGTCCGCGTGGGTTTCCTCCGGTGTGCTCCGGTTTCCTTCCACAGTCCAAAAACACACGTTGGTAGGTGGATTGGCGACTCAAAAGTGTCCGTAGGTGTGAGTGAATGTGATTCCAGGTACGCTCTGGACCCCCGCGACCCTGAACTGGATAAGCGCTTTACCGATAATGAATGATTATTGTTATATTGTTTATGGTGGTGGAAAACAACAGAAGCCATATCGTCCTCTCTCCATGGGTTGCAGCTGACGCCACTATGTACAGTAGCAGTCATATTGGGGACCTACTCATTACTCAAACACAAAACTTTATTTCAACACTTCTAGTCCTCATTTAGACCTTATAATTAAAGAAACATTAGTATGGATGCCTGACCCATTTATCCGCATCCCATTTGTAAACAGAGCTCTCTTCATTTGTGTCAGTCAGTAGAGAGGAACTCAGGCTGCGTCCCTAATAGCACCACACGCATAGTGCACATCACAAATAATAAACTAATAATACTGAACCCAGACAGTAATTAGACACAAAAACACAGTGAAACGTGAACTTTATAGCTCACAAAATATTATTTTTGACATACAGTGCACTACATGAGTGCACAGAAGAGTAGAGAAATTGTTTGGGGTCTCACATGCTAACAGTTTTCAATTAGACCCTATGACACAAATGCTAATATGGCTAACAGATTTTAACAATCATTTTCTCCTAATTGCGCAACACTGTGGGATACACCCCCTACTCCTTTAACATAAAGAGGCAGCGGGCTTCTGTGCTTTTGAGTGTTGTGAGACTCTCTCCAAGGCTGTGTATGAGATAAATTTTTCCATCTTTCCATCTGTTTACATTAGCACTGCGCTGTGAACCCAGACAATCGGTAGCAAGGATAGCGGCCATGTTAGCCGAAGTGGTGTTGGTGATTATCATTCACATCAGTACCAAACCTCAGTAAACGCCATCAAAGGCTCACAGAAATGTTCATACACGGAGGGTAAACCTTCCGTGGAGCAGTAGAGGCTGTTATGCAGCAGACGGAGGTCTCTCTTGTTTCCACGAATGAAGATCTGGGTCTGAATATAAAACGTCAAAACACCACAAGGTGGTGAGAACGCCACAGCAGCGCTAATGTCTACATTCTACATAAGATGCAGAGCAACATCAGAACAGCTTGTTTTATCCCATATTTATTGAATTACACTCTTAGAAATGAAGGTGCAACAAAAGGTTCATTAAGCGATGTCATAGAAGAACCACTTTTTGTTCCATTAAGAATCATCTTTGCTAATCTCAATGGGTACCCAAATATTCTTAAGATTCTTTATGAAACCAAAAGTGGCATCGCCACAAAGACCTCTTTGTAGCTCTTTATTTTTAAGAGTGTAGGCAGCCCATAGCAACGTGGCTGGGTGGTCTCAAATCTTTAGATGAATGTGCACATGCACTGAGCAAGTAATTTTTATTATTATTTTTTAATAATAGTGTTATTACTGTGATGCAGCAGGTAGTGTCACAGTCACACTGCTCCAGGGACCTGTGAGGAGTCTGTGAGGAGTCTGTGAGGAGTTTGGTGTGTTCTCCCTGTGTCCGCGTGGGTTTCCTCCGGGTGCTTCGGTTTCCTCCCACGGTCCAAAAACACACGTTGGTAGGTGGATTGGCGACTCAAAAGTGTCCGTAGGTGTGAGTGTGTGAGTGAATGTGTGAGTGTGTGTTGCCCTGTGAAGGACTGGCGCCCCCTCCAGGGTGTATTCCCGCCTTGCACCCAATGATTCCAGGTAGGCTCTGGCCCCACCACAACCCTGAACTGGATAAGCGCTTACAGATAATGAAATTAAATGAAATGTTATTATTTAAAAGTTAGCTCCATTGGTGTCACTGTGTTCCATTGGCTCCACTGGATTGACACCATCTTTAAAGCACTTTAAAGCATCTTTAAAGAGTGTAGCAGCCTCCTTATCCACCCTGGATTGGCTCTGGTGGGGTACACCTGGGTAATAAGAGTGGGGAGGAGAGCAGGTAATGAGAAAGGAGGGCTGTGAGGCCTTCTTCTTCCTCCTCTTCCTTCATTTAAAACTCAGATAGCGTCTCATTGCTCAAGGAGGGCCTCGGTGGTATTGTTGCTCTTGCGCTCTCTCTCTCTCTCTCTCTCTCTCTCTCTCTCTCTCTTCTCTTCCTTTAGGGAGGCATTAGTGCTATTACCCAGCATGCACTGCAGCTGACCGTCCCAGCCCAAAAAAGTTCAGTTACATAGAATAGACTGCCCGGAAGAGGGAAATGACCGCCCAGGGAGCGGAGATGTTAAGAGCCTATTATCAGTTTACCTCTACTGTGGGGGCTTAGTGTCCAACCTGGATGAGCTCAGATACACACACTCTCGCGCACACACACACACAGTGTCAGTGCCGCTGTCTCTCTGAACTGATTCAATCACCGCTAGTCTCTTGTTTAGCGTTAATCGAATGTAATTCCTCCGCTCTCCTTCTCCATCAAATCCTACATTAGAGGGCTGAGGTGTAGCGGCAGAGGCCAGAGAGTTGGGGATAATTATGATATTAATATAGCTCGGGCTGAGATGCCACCTCATTTGTCCTGCCGGCTGGCAGAAGCCTCACTGAGGGTCAATAGCCTGTGCCGGAGCCTCTCTATTGTGTGTGTGTGTGTGTGTGTGTGTGTGTGTGTAGAGGAGAGCCACACTGTATCAGATAATGAAATGACTCATAAGCCCAGAGAGTGTGCTGATTAATCATGCTTTTACAGAGCTAGCTTGCGCTCTCTCACTCTCTCTCTCTCTCTCTCTCTCTCTCTCTCTCTCTCTCTCTCTCTCTCTCTCGTTCTCCTTGACTGATAGCAAGAGTAGCTCCTCCTCCAGCTGAGAATCTGCCTGAAGCACCTGCTGCTGCAGCAAATACTTTCAGTTCCGTTAAACATTAGGGTTTTTCTTTCTTTGGTTGTTTAGATGCTTTTGGCAGTTGTTGATCTCTTTGTAATACAGTGTTGGAATGAGAGGAGCCTGCTCAGATAAATCACTAAATAGCTTGAGCATAACAGACATCCAGAATCTATTCATTCGTTCATTATCTGTAACCCTTATCCAGTTCAGGGTTGCGGTGGGTCTGGAGCCTACCCGGAATCCCTGGGCACAAGGCAGGAACACACCCTGGAGGGGATGCCAGTCCTTCACAGGGTGACACACACTCACACATTCACTCACACACTCACACACTCACACCTACGGACACTTTTGAGTCACCAATCCACCTGTGTTGGATTGTGGGAGGAAACCAGAGCACCCGGAGGAAACCCATGCAGACACAGGGAAATACATTGCCAGTATTTCCTCTCATTTTACTCCATCTCTGGTCTTTGGGAGTTTTAAAAGAATGCTGAGGCTTTCTTGCTTGCGTTGCATAGTTGCAGCATGCTGTGCTTGTGTGTTTTTGCTAATGTGTGTCATACCTGGCAACCCAGGGAGTGGAAACAGTAGGCGGGACCATAGGCCAAAGCACATACAGAGTTCCGCTCCGGAATGGACACTCCTTAAAGAAAAATGGTGACTTCAGAGGTAGCATCCCGGAAGTGAGCATCCTTGAACCACACACACTTAAAAATTAGGGTTCTACAAAGGTTCTTTAATAAAGAAAATTGTTCTATAGAGAACCATGAACATTCAAAGAACCTATTGCATGATTAAAAGGTTCTTTGTGCGTTACAGGAGTAGTGAAGCCTGGTGTAAGGAGGCTTTAACACTCCAGGAACAGCCAGGAGCCCAGAGCATCTCGAGCAGTGTGCAGGACTGATTTTGAGTCATTAATGAGAGGAAACCCACTGAAATGTGTGCCTCCTTTGGATGTAGCAGAAGAACCACTTTAATTATCCCGGAGAACCCCCAGCCCCTGATTCATTGAAGACCCATTCATGTAAATCAGAACCTTTCTAAAGGAACGCCATTTTGTAAAAATCTAAACTGAAGTAGAACTATAGAAACTATAGAACAAAGACTCCCGTAGAACTGAACGTCCAAGCTCAGAGCCATTTAGGACGCTTTTATTTTGACGAGCGTGCTGTCCTTTGGTCCTTGTGCTCATTAAATCCTACAGTTTCCCCGAGAAGTAAGTGTTCTGTTTTACTCGGTCTCCTTAACTCGTGCTCACTCACTAATGCTGTCTCGGTCGGGTTCGACTGGCTCTGACGGCGAGAGGTTCAGGACGGGGGGGTCCGAGCTGTGGAAAAGTTGTCCAACTATTATCTGAATTTCTTGGGCTCTTGAAAGCAGTTTCAGCCTGTTTTAACGCCTTTCAAATCTCAGCTCTCATCACCACACCTTCAGCTCAGAAAGCGCTGCCAACTAACAGACAATATCCATTTTCCTGCTAATTGATGAGGAGCAGTTGAACTCGATGGGCCCCCTCGTCCTCTTTGTGCTATCTCATAGCCGCCGGGCTGGTCAGAGATGCCCAGAGGCTATGGCAGACGCTTCCTTTGTATTCCGTCGGTCTCTTCGCTCAGCATTTATTTATTCATAGCTATTTGTTTATCCAGGCCCTTCCACAGCCCACCCAAAGCCCACGCAGGAGTCCTATCCCCTCTCCCTCTGCCTGGGCAAGCTCCAGCTGAAAGTGATGTATATTTAACAGTGCTTACTGGCCCCACTGAATCATGTATGAGCTTAACCTCCATTACACCAGTTTAACTAGAGAAACGGGGGACGTACGGCTAGTGACCGCCGCGCCTTTCCTCCCGTCCGGGTGGGATTCGTTCCCCGTTCCCCGGCTCTAACGTCAACAATGAGTTGTTAAGACGCCAAGTTTCAGCTACATGCTACTGCCCAGACCAGTGGTCTCTATTAACCCCTTAAACTCTCACATAACCCCTTTCCTCACTCCCCTATCTTCCCTATGAATTTTGCAGCCGCTGCTGAATAATTCACAGCAGTCGCGAGATGATGAGCTTTAAGGTTAATAACTGAATAATGAGCATGTGGTTTAAGTTTGAGAAGCTTAGAAAAGTATTAACGCAGCACAGTTACAGGCTGTAGCCCTTCTGTCACTCGGTTTATACTTTGCTAACCTCATTTCGCCCTCTTCTGAACCGCCACAAGACCACCGCAGCATTGCAGTGACTGTGAGTGTGTGTGTGTGTGTGTGTGTGTCCTCTTGTTGGTCCACCTTGTGGATGTAAAGTCAGAGACAGTGGTCGTCCTCTGGTCTTTCATCAGTGGACACAGGATGATGTTGGTTGGTGGACTATTCTCAGTCCAGCAGTGACACTGTGGGGTTTAAAAAACTCAAGCAGCACTGCTGTGTCTGATCCACCCATATCAGCACAACATACAGTAACACACCACTGCGAACGATCCACCTGCTCGGTTATGGACCAATGAGGGTCCTGACCATTGAAGAACAGGGTGAAAAGGGTGGTTAGAAAAGTATGCGGAGCTACACGTGGACTACATTCTGTAATTGTAGAACTACAAAGTGTTCCCGTATGGTCAGTGGAGCTGAGAGGATGGACAATGTTTTAGCTGGTGCTTTGTGAGGAACTGAGCGGAGGTCAGGTCTTTTTCGCTGGTTCACTTTTTAAAGTTTGAATTCTGTTCTGACAGGTTGGACTTTCTGAGTGTTTTGGATCAATCAGATGTTACTCAAGAGCTGACTGAAGCTGGCACAGAGTTGGTGTTTGGAGTGTTACACACTTACAAACAGACTGGTGATGTGTGTGTGTGTGTGATTATGAGTGATGTTGGCAGGGCAGGCGAGCAGCTGTTTGATGTGTAAGATGGGAGTGCTCCTCCTCCGTCTGTCATGGTGTGTGTGTGTGTGTTTATGTGTGTGTCCTCCCTATGTTCACAGTTTTGACATCCCGGGTCTTTGGCCTTACATAGAGCTTCAGTTCCAGTCTTACACCCAGCTGTTACACAGTGTCTGTGCCTCACACTGCCTTGTAAAAAAAAAAAAAAAAAAAAAAAGGCAAAACAGGCCCTAAGGTGGTCTCCTTCATTATAATGTGGTGGTCTTGCAAGGACACATCTGTAGTGCCTGTAGTTATTCATTCATTTATTATCTGTAAGCACTTATCCAGTTCCGAGTCGCGGTGGGTCCAGAGCCTACCTGGAATCATTGGGTGCAAGGTGGGAATACACCCTGGAGGGGGCGCCAGTCCTTCACAGGGCAACACACACATTCACTCACACACACGGACACTGTGGGAGGAAACAAGAGCACCCGGAGGAAACGCCCACCTGGAGGAACACAACAACTTCTCACAGACAGTCACCCGGAGGAAACCCACGTGGACACAGGGAGAACACACCACACTCCTCACAGACAGTCACCCGGAGGAAACCCACGCAAACACAGGGACAACACACCACACTCCTCACAGACAGTCACCCGGAGGAAACCCACGCGGACACAGGGAGAACACACCACACTCCTCACAGACAGTCACCCGGAGGAAACCCACGCAAACACAGGGACAACACACCACACTCCTCACAGACAGTCACCCGGAGGAAACCCACGCGGACACAGGGAGAACACACCACACTCCTCACAGACAGTCACCCGGAGGAAACCCACACAGACACAGGGAGAACACACCACACTCCTCACAGACAGTCACCCGGAGGAAACCCACGCAGACACAGGGAGAACACACTACACTCCTCACAGACAGTCACCCGGAGGAATCCCACGCGGACACAGGGAGAACACACCACACTCCTCACAGACAGTCACCCGGAGGAAACCCACGCAGACACAGGGAGAACACACCACACTCCTCACAGACAGTCACCCGGAGGAAACCCACGCAGACACAGGGAGAACACACCACACTCCTCACAGACAGTCACCCAGAGGAAACCCACGCAGACACAGGGAGAACACACCACACTCCTCACAGACAGTCACCCAGAGGAATCCCACGCGGACACAGGGAGAACACACCACACTCCTCACAGACAGTCACCCGGAGGAAACCCACGCAGACACAGGGAGAACACACCACACTCCTCACAGACAGTCACCCGGAGGAAACCCACGCAGACACAGGGAGAACACACCACACTCCTCACAGACAGTCACCCAGAGGAAACCCACGCAGACACAGGGAGAACACACCACACTCCTCACAGACAGTCACCCGGAGCACGAATCGAACCCACAACCTCCAGGTCCCTGGAGCTGTGTGCCTGCAACACTGGTCAAGGAATATAAATGCACCATATTGTGTTGTGGTTATATTTTACAGTTACATACGTGCGGGTGGTCCGGCATAATGGTGTACACCCTGCCACATCCCCAATAGGCATGAACCAGCATAACTGCTCATAGCCCCACCCACTTACTCCTCACAGTCCCGCCCACTCACTGTTCACAACCCCGCCCACTACCTGCCCTGCCCAGCCCTGGCCACAAAGCACTCCAAAACTTCCCTGTAGTTTCCAACACCATTTACAAGTTTAGTTTACTTTTCTGGCTCAGTCTGTGTCTCAGTCTGTCTCACTCTGTCTCCTGCTCCTCTGTCCTGCTCCTCTGAGAGAGCGCTGACCCGAGACGGAGCTGAGTGACTGTTGGTCTCCTCCTGCCTCCCTCAGAGAGGGGCTAATGGGAGTGAGGCAAATCCTGGAACCCCTTTCTCACCAATACCACTACATTACATACAGTTCCTCATCTTCCTCCCCCTCCTCCTCCTCCTCCTCCTCCTCAGTCAAACCCCAGTTCCTTAATAAGATTTTATAAGAGCTGCTGCTTTCCTCACACCACTCATTCCACCCATTATCCCCCTTTTCACAGCCTCTCACTGATCCCTGTGGGTGAGAGAGACAGAGAGAAGAGGGAAGAAAGACAGAGAGGAAAGTAAGAATGCAAAGGAGAGAGAGAGAGAGAGAGAGAGAGAGAGAGAGAGAGAAGGGAAGAAAAACAGAGAGGAAAGTAAGAATGCAAAGGAGAGAGAGAGAGGAGAGAGAGAGAGAGAGAGAGAGAGAGAGAGAGAGAGAGAGAGAGGCAGAAGAAACAGGACAGCTGGTTAATAATGCAGGGTTTTTGTGAAAGGGCAGGACACTGCCAGCAAGGCAAACTGACATTCAGCCGATTACTGAGCAGCGTCCACTCTCAGTCCACTGCATCCACGCGGCCAGGGCATTAGAGCAGGAGATTACCCTGCCGTACTGTGTTAGCCCGGCTCTTACCTACACACTCAGCACACACAGCCCTCAGCGTCCTGCTGCACCTCCGCGTGTTCACTGCTGTTTCAGGACGGCAGTCACAGCCCAGAGCTCTATTCACTAAACCCCGTGTGTACAGTGAGATTAAATCACAGACGGCATGTGTTTACGAGGTCAAATGGCCATTAATACTGACCTTTCTGCAATTTTTTTTACTACAACAGCTATGTTATCCTTTCAGACCCTTAGCACTGAGTTGTGTTTTTAACAGTGGAAGGATGGACAGAAAGAGCTGGGAACGATGAAAGGTCTCCTATTGGTCTCCCAGGTCTTGCTCGGCTGTTAAGAGTCCCCTTTTCTGTTTATTTCTTCTCTATTTTTAACGATTTCTTATTTACACACACGGTATGTTCCAGAAACGAACTTTGGGGGGGGGGGGGTCTCTAACTTTTGCACTATAGTCAATAATATATTTATTTAACAAAGTCTAAAAAAAACGCAGTGTGTGTGTGTGTGTGTGTGTGTGTGTGTGTGTGTGTGTGTGTGTGTGTGTGTGTGTGTGTGTGTGTGTTTAGTCTTTGAGGCTGGGCCCCGCTTGGCTTACAGCTCCTCTGCTGTCGATTCTTGTCTTCTGAAGAGCTGGAGCTAATCTGTGTCAGAGAGAGGCTTCTCTGTGTGTGTGTGTGTGTGTGTGCGTGTGTGTGTGTGTGTGTGTGTGTGTGTGTGAGAGAGAGAGAGAGAGAGAGAGAGAGAGAGAGTGAGACTTGGCCATGGCTAGGCATATTTGATCTGCTGCCTCTTATTCTTCTGTGTGTGTGTGTGTGTGTGTGTGTGTGTGTGTGTGTGTGTGTGTGTGTGTGTGTGTGTGTGGTGGAGGGCAGGAAGTGGGGAAGAGAGACAGATCAATAGGACACAGCAGGGCCGGCTGGCTGGCAGCTGTGTGTATGAGTTGGAGTGTGTGAGTGTGTGTGTGTGTGAGTGATCTGAGCCATAGTAAGGTGTGTGTATGTGTGTGTAATACTCGGGTGTGTGACGCTGCATGGCTTGCTCCAGTGCGCCGTCCCGCCTAATGACCAGAACTGTCGCATTTGTCCGGCACTGATTGCACATCAGAGGCCCAATTAGCTCTGGAGCAGCCTGGCATTCTGAAGCTTTCATCTGGGAGTGCCATGGAGAGGAATCAGAGACCAGAGAGGGAGAGAGGGAGAGAGAGAGAGAGGGAGGGGATGGTAGATTTTTTTTTTTTTATCCTCTCTCCCATTCACTGTCCCATCGATCTCAATTCCTCTCCCCCCGACTCGGGCTCATCAGCATACAAAGCAACGTTCTGATTCCAATTTCTATAATTGGCAATTTCATCATGGAAATCTGTTCCATCAATCGGCCGGTGTGGACAGCGCTGAGGGAGGACAGGCCCTGCCCGTCTGCCCGGTCAGGAAGGAGATGGGTTTGCAGGCAGCTAATGATATGGATGCTAATGCAGAAACACTACTTGCTACCTGAGTTTAACCCTTCAGCTCCTAGTCCTCCATCTCTGCTGTTTGTTATTAGTACGAGGAATACTAAGAGGTGAAATCCCATTTCTTACTGTTACCCCTACCCCTTGTTTTGGGGTAATCTTGTGTTATCCTGCCCCTTGGAACTGAGTTACAAGGTGTAGGGTTTAAAATCTTCCCCTTCGAAACCGGACGCCCCTTCAAGAGCCTGATACGTCATCAGCACGCAACAAAGAGCAGCGCTTCAGCACCAGTCTGCAGTGATATCAGAGCTTCAGTCAAAAAGATTGGACACATCTTTTCATTAGTCATTGGTGGAATAGGGCTCTTCACTGTATAGAACTGTGTATCAGCCCCTATCTCTGCACAACCCTGGTACTGTATTATATAAGAGTGACCAGATGTCCTCTTTTACCTGGAAATGTCCCCTTTTTTAGATTTAAACAAATGTCCGGGCGGAATTTCACAAACTTCTGGGATTTAGTTTTTCTAGAGTTTACATAGAAAACTACTCCGTTTGGTTCGCTTGAGTGAGAAGGGGGCGTGGTGAAGTAGCCTAAAATCTTCGGATTGGATGGTCTGGCTGTAGAGCTACCGTTATTAGTCGATAACCTTCTCTGTAAACAGTTAATTAACCCCCCAACCCCCCCCCCCCCCCCCCCCCGGACACGTGTCCTCTTTTTCACCATCTCAGTCACCTTAGTATCACTCACTCCTAACTCTCTATGAAGCTAAATTCATCCGCTTATTCTGCGGCTTTTTGTTCAAATTTTGCAGTTCCACCTTAAATCTTACAGTAGCCACAAGGGATTGAATGTATTTGCTTCACGATTTAAGGTGGAACTTGAAATTCCCAGTCATCTGCAAAATATTGTAGAGATGTTTTCTGCTTGTTATAAAGTAAGGTACATTGTTTTTAAAGACATTTTCTGTGGTCATTAACTTGCTAGTGATACACAAGGCATTCACCGCCCTATATTTGAAGAGTTCTCCTGAAAAATCTCCCTTTCAAGGGGTCTACCATTACCCCTCTTTTCCAAAAAGAATTGAGACACCCTACCCCTAGGCAAAACAGACAGAGTGAAATACAAGCTATGAGTCACTTGGTCAAGCGCTGTGGTTGCTGAAAATAGACAGTTTATGCTGCATATAGCGGGTTTTCCACATGGGGGCAGTGTGTCGAGTCTCTGACACATCGTGGTGTTAGTTTTACATTGTGAAATCATTGGAAAAAATGACTGATAGCTCCTGCTTTGAAACATGAAAGTTAGGAGGGGACCCTTATAGAGACCCTTAGGTTATAAGAATTGTCTGATATTGTTTTCATTTTATATTATATTTCATTTGTATTCATTTTATCCTTCATTATGTTGAGTTCACTCACCATTAATTCTGCATCTGTCCTTGGAGGAGTGTTAGGGAGAGGGTACTGGAATAAATAATATCTAAGGACTTGCAAGTTAGCGCTCTCCTCCAAGCGTGTTGAAGCTGATGTTGCATAAGACGCTATTGAAAATGGGGAAACTGCAATGAGGAACAGAAGTGTGGGCCAACCTGTTAATACAACCCCAATTCCAATGAAGTTAGGACGTTGTG
>NC_089804.1:50667495-50674995 GCF_029633855.1 Hoplias malabaricus
TGTGAGTGAGTGAGTGAGTGAGTGAGTATGTATGTGAATAAGTGAGTGAGTGAGTATGTATGTATGTGAGTGAGTGAGTGAGTGAGTATGTATGTGAGTGAGTGAGTATGTATGTGAAAGAGTGAGTGAGTGAGTGAGTGAGTGAGTGAGTATGTGAATAAGTGAGTGAATGAGTGAGTGAGTATGTATGTGAGTATGTATATGAATGAGTGAGTGAGTAAGTGAGTATGTGAGTGAGTATGTATGTGAATGAGTGAGTGAGTGAGTGAGTATGCATGTGTGAGTATGTATATGAATGAGTGAGTGAGTGAGTGAGTGAGTGAGTGAGTATGTATGTGAGTGAGTATGTATGTGAATGAGTGAGTGAGTGAGTGAGTGAGTATATATGTGAGTGAGTATGTATGTGAATGAGTGAGTGAGTGAGTGAGTGAGTATATATGTGAGTGAGTATGTATGTGAAAGAGTGAGTGAGTGAGTGAGTATGTATGTGAATGAGTGAGTGAGTGAGTGAGTGAGTGAGTGAGTGAATATGTATGTGAATGAGTGAGTGAGTGAGTGAGTGAGTATATATGTGAGTGAGTATGTATGTGAATGAGTGAGTGAGTGAGTGAGTGAGTATATATGTGAGTGAGTATGTATGTGAATGAGTGAGTGAGTATGTATGTGAAAGAGTGAGTGAGTGAGTGAGTGAGTGAGTATGTATGTGAATAAGTGAGTGAGTGAGTATGTATGTATGTGAGTGAGTGAGTGAGTGAGTATGTATGTGAGTGAGTGAGTATGTATGTGAAAGAGTGAGTGAGTGAGTGAGTGAGTGAGTGAGTATGTGAATAAGTGAGTGAATGAGTGAGTGAGTATGTATGTGAGTATGTATATGAATGAGTGAGTGAGTAAGTGAGTATGTGAGTGAGTATGTATGTGAATGAGTGAGTGAGTGAGTGAGTATGCATGTGTGAGTATGTATATGAATGAGTGAGTGAGTGAGTGAGTGAGTGAGTGAGTGAGTATGTATGTGAGTGAGTATGTATGTGAATGAGTGAGTGAGTGAGTGAGTGAGTATATATGTGAGTGAGTATGTATGTGAATGAGTGAGTGAGTGAGTGAGTGAGTATATATGTGAGTGAGTATGTATGTGAAAGAGTGAGTGAGTGAGTGAGTATGTATGTGAGTGAGTATGTATGTGAATGAGTGAGTGAGTATGTATGTGAAAGAGTGAGTGAGTGAGTGAGTATGTATATGAATGAGTGAGTGAGTGAGTAAGTGAGTATGTATGTGAATGAGTGAGTGAGTGAGTGAGTGAGTGAGTATGTATGTGAGTATGTATATGAATGAGTAAGTGAGTATGTGAGTGAGTGAGTATGTATGTGAATGAGTGATTGAGTGAGTGAGTGAGTATGCATGTGTGAGTATTTATATGAGTGAGTGAGTGAGTGAGTATGTATGTGAGTGAGTATGTATGTGAATGAGTGAGTGAGTGAGTATGTATGTGAAAGAGTGAGTGAGTATGTATGTGAATAAGTGAGTGAGTATGTATGTGAAAGAGTGAGTGAGTATGTATGTGAATAAGTGAGTGAGTATGTATGTGAGTGAGTGAGTGAGTGAGTATGTATGTGAGTATGTATATGAATGAGTGAGTGAGTGAGTAAGTGAGTATGTGAGTGAGTGAGTATGTATGTGAATGAGTGAGTGAGTATGCATGTGTGAGTATGTATATGAATGAGTGAGTGAGTGAGTAAGTGAGTATGTGAGTGAGTGAGTATGTATGTGAATGAGTGAGTGAGTATGCATGTGTGAGTATGTATATGAATGAGTGAGTGAATGAGTATGTATATGAATGAGTGAGTGAGTGAGTATGCATGTGTGAGTATGTATGTGAATGAGTGAGTGAATGAGTGAGTGAGTATGTATGTGTGAGTATGTATATGAGTGAGTGAGTGAGTAAGTGGGTATGTGAGTGAGTGAGTATGTATGTGAATGAGTGAGTGAGTATGCATGTGTGAGTATGTATATGAATGAGTGAGTGAGCGAGTGAGTATGTATATGAATGAGTGAGTGAGTGAGTATGCATGTGTGAGTATGTATGTGAATGAGTGAGTGAATGAGTGAGTGAGTATGTATGTGTGAGTATGTATATGAATGAGTGAGTGAGTATGCATGTGTGAGTATGTATATGAATGAGTGAGTGAGTGAGTATGTATATGAATGAGTGAGTGAGTGAGTATGCATGTGTGAGTATGTATGTGAATGAGTGAGTGAATGAGTGAGTGAGTATGTATGTGTGAGTATGTATATGAATGAGTGAGTGAGTGAGTGAGCATCAACGGCTCCGAGTGGAAAACCTACTGCAAATGGAGTGCGTTTTTTTGTTTGTTTTATTTTTTTAGTTTTAGAGTTTGGAAATAAAAGTGTGGATATGAAACATGTGGCAGCTTGTTTAAAAAATGCTCCGTTGTGTTCTTCTTCAGCTTAAACCTATAAGGTAGTGGTTCTCAAACTTTTTAGACCACTTCAAATCAAAGCCCCCAACTACCACCTATGAATCCTGTGAATGTCTTCCTTGAATATTAGTAATTTGCATTAAACAAAATTACTAAACATTATAGAGCGCATACAGATAATTGCGTAAACAATGTTTTAAACACAGTAATTTTTCTCGTTTCCACTTTGCCCTTTTTGCGTCAAAGTTCCATTTACCCACCTCTGTCTCTAGCCTTTGCTTACGTTCAGTAAGAAGCTCCTTTACATGGATTTTGGAAAAACATTGGGAGCGTTTGCTCGTCGCTTGCTCCATTGTTTTGTTCTGTTGCTATGGAGTTTGACCTCTAACATGGTGAACACTACCCACAATGCAATGCGCTGTTGTGTAGTTGGCAGTTCTCTATAAATCAATAGGTGCTACAACAATAACAAACACTTGTGAAACAAAGTGGTGGACCTGTTAGTAAACAAGCTATTATTCACCCAATCAAAGCTCGTAAAGATTTAAGTGCATTTTCACAGTGTCATAAACATCCGACTGGCTCATGTGTCTACAGCGGGAGCATCTGAGACTGAGATCAGTTGTATCATGGGCAAAGCAATTTGTAGCTCGGGTCCATAGGCAGAGCCCTACAACACCCCCAACCTCTCACTCTCAGAACTCCTTCTTCAGTCTAGACACAGGCTGACTGGCAGGGCCCTGCTCTCTGGGCTCCGGTCCTGAGCCAGGGGCCCGAACGTCAGCGGCTGGCAGGTGACAAATAGTTTTTTAATTGCCTGCACCAGGAAAATCATTAGTCTCTTCCCTTTCCATGGTGGGAACAGGGCAGGACGTGTGTGTAATAATAATAGCCGTGCCGCCGCCTCCCCGCTGGCTATTTTTAGAGCAGGTATTTTAAGGGCTCCGGCAGTGTGTGTGTGTGTGTGTGTGTGTGTGTGTGTGTTAAAGAGGGGGGGGGAGCATGGGAAATGGAGGTGCAGCATTTGGGAAGACAGCTCGTTCCCCGAGCCCATCAAGTGCCTAACGTTTCTCTCTCTTTCTCTCAGCAAGTACACACACACACACACACACACGCACGTATCTTGGCAAGTCTGGAGGAGAATCAGAATAAGTGTTTGTGTGTGTGTGTGTGTGTGTGTGTGTGTGTGTGTTACTGATGAAGCTGTCTGCTTTATGTTGCAAGCTGCAACACTCCAACTGCTTTGGCTGGGGTTGTGCTTAGTACACAGATATTGTATTGATCTCTCTCTCCTCTCTCTCTCTCCCTCCTTTGACTAGTGCTCTGCCTCTCTCTCTCTCTCTCTCTCTCTCCCTTTAGCTTTCTATCTCTTGTGCGCTCTCTCTCTTTCCTTCTTTCTCTCTTCCTCCACATATCACTGTCATGTCAAATATGAAATATTAAACATTTCATGACCATGATACATATACTGTATATGATCTCTCTCTCTCTCTCTCTCTCTCTCTCTCTCTCTCTCTGTCTCTCTCTCTCTCACACACACACACACACACACGTTCCTCCCCCTCTCTCCTGTCATTGCGTATGTGTGTTGTGTTTGTGTGACGTTGTGTGGAAGCTCAGTCTCTGTGCATCTGCAGGCAGAGACTGACCCCATACGTTCAGATGGAAAAGGCTTGTATCAACTCTCTCTGTACTGTCCACTGAGAGAGAGAGAGAGAGAGAGAGAGAGAGAGAGAGAGAGAGAGAGAGAGAGAGAGAGTTTCCTTTGTTGTCACAAAACTTTCTGGTTTGAAATAACAATGTTTATTCTGAGTCTTTATAAATGTTAATGTAGGTTTATGTCAGTCATAAAAGGCTTAGGAAAGCCACACTTGGGTTAACTTTGTTTGTTCTTTCTCCAGTGAAGCTGACATTCGGAGTTGGGGTATAACATTATAACAATAAACCAAAAATGTCTCATTTAATGTGTTAAAAGGACAGTATAAAATTTGGTGTTTTTTTTTAAACAAGCTGTAATCTTAAGCCGCATGGGTTTCCTCTGGGTGACTGTCTGTGAGGAGTGTGGTGTGTTCTCCCTGTGTCTGCGTGGGTTTCCTCCGGGTGACTGTCTGTGAGGAGTGTGGTGTGTTCTCCCTGTGTCCGCGTGGGTTTCCTCTGGGTGACTGTCTGTGAGGAGTGTGGTGTGTTCTCCCTGTGTCTGCGTGGGTTTCCTCCGGGTGACTGTCTGTGAGGAGTGTGGTGTGTTCTCCCTGTGTCCGCGTGGGTTTCCTCTGGGTGACTGTCTGTGAGTAGTGTGGTGTGTTCTCCCTGTGTCTGCGTGGGTTTCCTCCGGGTGACTGTCTGTGAGGAGTGTGGTGTGTTCTCCCTGTGTCTGCGTGGGTTTCCTCCGGGTGACTGTCTGTGAGGAGTGTGGTGTGTTCTCCCTGTGTCCGCGTGGGTTTCCTCTGGGTGACTGTCTGTGAGGAGTGTGGTGTGTTCTCCCTGTGTCTGTGTGGGTTTCCTCCGGGTGCTCCGGTTTCCTCCCACGCAAAAGTGTCCGTAGGTGTGAGTGAATGTGTGACTGTGTGTGTTGCCCTGTTCCTGCCTTGCGCCTAATGATTCCAGGTAGGCTCTGGACCCACCGCGACCCTGAACTGGATAATCGCTTACAGATAATGAATGAATGAATGAATGAATGAATGCAATCTTAAGGTAAAACTATTACATAGTGTTCCTTTTTTCAATTATATACTTATTAAATTTTACAAAAATACAAATAATAAAAAAAATATACAAAAATAAAAAAACATTTTGCTGCAACTATATTAATAGGAAGATAAATATAAAAAAAAACGTATACATTCTGATAAAAAGCTAAAAGTAAATAAATAAATAAATAATTTCAATTGTAGTTATAATAGGGCAAGGTAATATGAGGCAGTACAACAAAAATATTGTAAGGAAAAATCATTTATCGCCCAACATTTTCCAGATGATTAACCAGATTTCGCAAATATTTTATCTGTTATGAATTTCAAAGGTGAGTTTTTCTAGTGGCAGGAAATCTGAGATTTGTGACAGCCACATTTTGAATGAGGGAACGTCTGGGGATATCCACAACAACATACATTTTTTGCTAAGTAAGTTAAAGTCCCTAACAAACATGTCTGATTTTCATTTAAAACCATATCAGGGCTATAATTCAAAATATATAAACATGGCGACATATTGAAGTTCTTATCCAATATTTCCATAACAGCTTGATGACCTTCTCTCCAAAATGATTGAATTTTTATACATTTCCAGAACATATGCATAAGTGTACCATCATTAGCATTGCATTTAGGGCAGAGTGAGGTTACATTTTTAACCTTCCTCCTGTGTTAGCTTTCTGTTACCATCTCTTATGTTAATGTGTCGGTTTTGACCCGTGTCTTAAATCAGCCATAAGACGCCCTAAAAACTATAAATTATCAACCAATGTGTTTCTTACCTCTTGTTTACCTTGTTATTCTTCCTTATCCATGAAAGGATTGGTTTTAATTGTTCATTGTTGCGTACTGTAAACTGGAGATGTACACTCTACAAAACACCAACTCTACACTGACTGGGCCTTACATGTCCGGACATGTCTGTCTTTCCTTGTTTAGTGAAACAGACAAAGATAGAAGCCCCTAACTCAAGCTCAAGTGGTTGTAGGAGGAGCCAGCTGTAGGCTGTAGGTGTGTAATTCTGCTCTTGAATATTAACAGAGGAACATTTAGGATATATTTCCTTATACATATTGTTTCATCCATCATCTTCAAATTTAATATATAGATCCCTCTCCCAGACATATACTGGTCAGGGGTTAATGAGAATAAATAATAAGGATCATGGACGGTTATAATTATGTAGACAGACATTGAAATAGACAACAAGCACAGCTCATCCCGTGAACACACAGCAACAGCTTCATTTATCAGAGCCAAGCAAATGTATTAAGGCAGTGTGGTGCAGCAGGTAGTGTCGCAGTCACACAGCTCCAATGACCTTGAGGTTGTGGGTTCGATTCCTGCTCCGGGTGACTGTCTGTGAGGAGTTTGGTGTGTTCTCTCTGTGTCTGCGTGGGTTTCCTCCGGGTGCTCCGGTTTCCTCCCACAGTCCAAAAACACATGTTGGTAGGTGGATTGGCGACTCAAAAGTGAATGTGTGTGTTGCCCAGTGAAGGACTGGCGCCCCCTCCAAGGTGTATTCCCACCTTTCGCCCAATGATTTCAGGGAGGCTCTGGACCCACCGCAACCCTGAACTGTAAAAGTGATTATAGATCATGAATGAATGAATTAATAAAATCGGTTGTGTTTTGGGATAAAAGTTTTGTTGGAACGTCCCTTGTGTCCCAGCACTGAGTGGCTGCTGAGGACACGGACTCCTCAGGTCAGACTCCTAGAGCCCACGGCAGCCCTGATCTCCCCCTGCTCATGTTCTTGCATTTTGTCACCTGGCGTATGATCAGAGAGCCTCTGCACACAAGGCAATCTGTTATGGGGCTGTCACTTTGGCCGGAGCCCTTGAAGCTGGTCCAGTGGTTGTCTGTATGACCCTTGTCCCCTCAGTTTGTTAGTGCTGCTATGATATGGTCGCCATCCAGGCCTGTCATCCAGCCATGGGAGCTTTTTCTCTGCACAAAGAATAAGGGCAACCCAGGGTGTGTGTGACCTAGAAAACTCTTGGTAGGACTATGAAGGGTTAAGAAATGCTAAGTGCATTTCATGTGGTTGCTAAGGTGTTTCAGGTGGCTGCTAAGGTTTTTGTTAAGTGGGTGCTATGTTGTTGTTAAGGTAAGTCTTGGTGGTTGCTATGTTACTGAAGTAGATGCGTCAGGAGGTTGCTGAGGTGTTTCGGGTGATTGCTATGTTAGTTGCTATGGTATTTCACGTGATTGCTAAGTTGCTCCAGGTGGTTGCTATTGTGTTGCTAAGCGTCTGCTATGGTGTAGCTAAAGTGGTTGCTAGAGCATTTGTTTCAGCATCCAAGGTGGTTGCTAAAGTGTTCCAGATGTTGCTATGGCTGTTACTACTCTATTTCATGTGATTACTAAGGTGT